>NC_133660.1:170852412-170910194 GCF_037893015.1 Macrotis lagotis
GGGGGGGGGTTTGCAAGGCAAATGGGGTTAAGTGGCTTGCCCAAGGCCACACAGCTAGGTAATTATTAAATGTCTGAGACCGGATTTGAATCCAGGTACTCAAGACTTCAGGCTGGTGCTTTATCCACTGGGCCACCTAGCCCCCCCCCCCCCCCCCCCACACCCCCCGGCCCATGTAGTTTTGAGAGAATCATTTTCTTTTTGCATTTGCCCAATTGAAGATCTGAGAGAGTTATTCTCATTTTGTATTTATCCAATTGTTTTTTCCAAGGATTTATTTTCTTGTTGCAAGATGTTAATTTGATCTTGCAACATGTTAATTTTCTTTTGAGTTTCTTTTCCCAATTTTTCTAACTGATTTTTTTAGGTTGTTTTTTTTTTGCAAGGCAATGGGATTAAGTGGCTTGCCCACGGCCACACAGCTAGGTAATTAGTAAGTGTCTGAGGTTGGATTTGAACTCAGTCACTCCAGACTCCAGGACCAGTACCCTATCCACTGTGCCACCTAGCTGCCCCCAGTTGATGTTTAGATTCCTTTCTGATTTCTTTAAGGAAATCTTTCTTGGCTGGAGACCAAATCATATTCTCCTCAGCAGTGCTAGATCTCTCTGGGTTAGGATCTGTCTCTTCTAAGTATTTCTTTGTGGGCACCCCTTTTCTCTGGCCTTTTTTCATTGTTTGGGAGGGGGGAACTGGCTCTCAGAGGTTTGCCTTTGAGGATCCTAGAGGCTTTCTTTACTTGGTTTAGTAATTCCAAAGGCCAGCCAGTGGGGTTTGTTGGTTGCTTTCTCTGGAGGGAGGTCCTCAGCAGCAGGGTTGAGTTGAACTTGAAAACTGGGCTGGGCCCTGGGGGCAGGGAGTTAATCTCTTTCTGTTGAGTGAGCTCTGCTGCCCTGGGGGTGGGGTGGGGGGTTGTTTATTAGTTGTTCTGGGCAAAGGGCTCTGCAGAAAGTATGGAACTCAGGTCCTTGGCCCAGCTGGTTGTTCTCCAGGCCTGCTCTGAGACTCTGTGTTGGAACTCACCCTCCCATAGCTCTTCTCCCCCTGGCCAACGACTCAGCAGCTAAAGCTGGATCTCGAACCCATCA
This sequence comes from Macrotis lagotis, assembly GCF_037893015.1. Taxonomy (NCBI): domain Eukaryota; kingdom Metazoa; phylum Chordata; class Mammalia; order Peramelemorphia; family Peramelidae; genus Macrotis; species Macrotis lagotis. The sequence continues at coordinate 170,853,501 of NC_133660.1, forward strand.
CTCACAGAAGTCTCCACGGCTGAGGCTGACCCTCTGGCCTCCCCCAGCTGCTGTCCCCAGTGCTAATCCTTTCTTCTTGTCTCCTGGTTCACCCATGGTCCCCTGAGACAGACCTTCTTTGTAGGTGATCTTCTCAATTCTCTTTCTGGGTTTTGTTGATTGAATTTCTATTAAGAGGTTTCTCTCATGCTATTTCTGAAGGGAAAGAGAGCACTATCACAGTGTCTGTCTTCTCTCTGTCATCTTGGCTGGAATTGAAGAAAGGTATAGAAATGAAATTCTGTATGGAAAAAAGGAGGGATGGCAATACGTGATTAGTTTCATTTATACATTAGTTATGAGAAACTGAGGAAAGGAGTCTACATTTTTCAGAGAAATAGGAAGGATGAGGACAAAGCTATAGGTTTGTGTAGAATCAGAGGCTATGTAGTGCAGAATGTAGACTTACAGGATGAAAATCAAGCTAATTTATATCTTCCTGAGAACAAAAGGAATCCCTCTCTATACAGAAGAAGATAAACTTGCAACAGGAAAACAAGACACCATAGAATTAGAATGTTGGGTGAATTAGTGAATAAACTGGTACCATTCTAAGTGTCAGATTCCCATATCTCTGTCAGACCTCTCAAATTGTGGGGAAGGGGATGTCCCACATGGGGAGAGAATTGGGTACCTCAGGGAGGCCTTTGACCTCTACAATACCCAGACAACTGGGGACATGGGAGGGACTTGTGTTTCTAGGTAGGAGACAAAAGGCTAGTTTGTGCCCTTAGTGTTCCTAATTCTGTTTGAGGAACCTGTTCTTAAGAATATTTCAATAAAGGGTTCTCTTTGCTTCACTAATGGTGGTTCTGAGATCTTGGTAAGGTGCTTGTTTCTTACATCCTCAAACAACTTGAGAAGACCCCAGGACAGACTTAACCGCCAGGGGCAGAGGTATGATCTGGCTGAAATATAAACAATTCCAGGCCAACTCTGCAGAACAATAACAATAAACATTGTGTCCAGTTGGGGTTAGGAGACAGCCTCAGCCTTAGGAAAAAAAATGTCATTTCACTGACTTTTATTGGGGGGGGGGGAGTCTAATGGTTGAGTAGGAAGAGATTGAAGAAATTTACAAATCCAAATGTGCTGAACAGACAGTGTCACAGGCTGGGCTGCTACTGCTGGGGAGAAGTAGCTGGCACACACCTGGGGAATATAGAAGGAGGAGGGGGGTAGAGAACCTGTTGGCTGTGGGCACTTGCAGGAGAGTAGTGCCTGGTTTTTAGTTTCAGGGCAGGGTGGACAACCATAGTTTACAGCCTCTTGAGGGACTACAGGGAGTGGACAGACTTTGCAGGCCAGGGATTGACAAGGACAACTTGGAAGGTCAGTGGAAAAACTCTGTTCTACCAGAGTGTGGAGTCCAGTGCAGCTCAGGCCACAGTTTAGCCCTGCCCTAGGAATCAGAAACAGGCCTGTGGAGCCACCCAGAATCTGTTTCCAGAGCACTCAGTCAATAGATAGTAAGGGGGTCTGGGGAGACTGTTTAGGTCTCTCTTCTAACCCTGAGACAGGACTCTCTTGCTTAACCCAAGCTCAGATCCAGGTTGTAGTCTTGGCCCCATACTACCATAGTAAAGCAGGAACCCTTCTCACAGCTCCAGGGCATAGGGGATCATTCACAGACCAGAGCACAGGCCAGGAGAGCAGTCAGAGCCTCTCATGACACCTTGAAGGAATTAAGGTTCCTGGGGAGGTGTCCCCAAAACACCCGCAAAACTAGGGAAATGCATTAAAATCAGGTCATAGGCCAGGGAAATGAATAAACAGCAGAAGAAAAAGAATCTGACCATAGATAATTACTTTGGCTCTATAGAAGATCAAAATTCACACTCAGAAGATGACAAAATCAAAGCTTCTGTATACAAAGCCTCCAAGAAAAATAGAAATTGGTCCCAGGCTAGAAAAGAACTCAAAAAAGATTTTTGCAAATCAAGTAAAGGAGCTAGAGAACAAATTGGGAAGATTCAGGAAAATCATGAAAACCAAGTCAACTGCTTGGTGAAGATGATATCAAAAAATACTAAAAAAAATTAACATGTTAAAAGCCAGTTTTAGGTCAAATGGAAAAAGCAATCCAAAAGGTCAATGTGGAAAAGGATGACTTAAAAAGCAGAACTGACCAGATGAAAAAGGAGATAAAATAGTTCTCTGAAGAAAATAACTCCTTCAAATGTAGAATGGAGCAAAGGGAAGCTGATGACTTTGTGAGAAATCAAGAAACAATTAAGCAAAACCAAAAGAATAAAAATATTAGAAGAAAATGGGAAAGACAACTGACATGGAAAACAGGTCTAAGAGAGATAATTTAATGACCAGGAAAAGAGCCTAGACTTCATTTTAAAGAAATTTTCCAGGAAAATTGCCCTGATATCCTAGAAGCAGAGGGTAAAATTGAAATTGACAGAATTCACCGATTTCTTCCTGAAAAAGATCTCCCCACCAAAAAAACCCCTTTCTTGGAATGTTATAGCCACATTCCAGAACTCCCAAATCAAAGAGAAAATATTTCAAGCATTCATAAAGAAACAATTCAAATTTTGTGGTTCTGCAGTCAGGATTACACAGGATTTAGCAACATTTACTTTAAGGTCTCATAGGGTTTGGAATATTATATTCCAGAAGGCAAAAGAGCTTGGATTACAACAGAGAATCAACTACCCAGCAAAACTGAACATCCTCTTTCAGGGGAAAAGATGGCTATTCAATGAAATAGGGGAATTTCAAACTTTCCTGTTGAAACAACCAGAGTGGAACAGAAAATCTGATCTTCAAATATAGAACTCAGGTGAAGCATAGAGAGAGTGCATGGGAAGGGTAAATGATGAGAGATTTAATAACGTTGAACTGCTTGTATTCCTGCAAGGGAAGATGATACTGATAACTCATTTGAAACTTCTCATTTATTAGAGCAATTAGAAGGAGCATATATATAGACAAGGCATGGGAGGGAGTTGAATGTGAATGTATAATATATTATAAATATGGTATCAGTGGAAGAAAAATGAATGTACTGGGATAAAGGGAAAGAAGAGGTAGAATGGGCTAAGATATTTCACTTAAAAGATTCAAGAAAAAGCTTTTGCAATGGAATAGAAGGGGGAAGGTGATGGGGAATGAGTGAAACTTCATTCTTCTCAGAAGTGATTCAGAGAGGAAATAACATACACATCAGAATAGAATATAGGGGAATCGGGAAGAATAGAATGGAGGGAAATATAGCTAGAAATAACAACTATGGGGGAAATATATTGAAGCAACTTCTCTGATGGACCTATGATAAAGAATGTAATATATCCCAGAGACAGAAAATGGAAAAAAAATAAAAACACTTCATTGGTATCTCTTTTACATACATTTTACATACATCTCTTTCACATACAATTTGGTATGTAAAATACTTTGCAAATATTACATTGCTATATTAATAGAAGCTCTTATTAGCAATAGTTATTATTAAGAAACTCCTAGAAACATCTATGCCAAATCTGTCAATGTAACAATTTCATCTACTGAGGCATCCTAGACAAAGGAAGCTGTCAGAGATACTTGTGGAAGGGAAAAAACAAACAGACAAACCAAGATTCTTATTGAAATCCTCTGAGACTCAGTCTAAGGGTTCTTTACAACAAGCTAAACTTGCTTCAGTGAAGCATGAAAAGCAGCTTCATCAGAAACTTAAAAGCAACATGCAAGTGCTTTCTATTCCCTCCTGAATGACCTTTCCATTCTAACTATTGTTGTTCTGGGAAAAAGTCCCATTTATGAGAAACTGATGCCTCTTTAGTTCTAGCTACTAAGACATCTTTCACCTTGGGAGTCCAACTGGGAACTGATTTATCGTTTTGAAGTTGTACAAGTTTATGGAGTATTTTTTTGGCCTATTAACCTATTATGATTTTTTGCAGGGAACTCCCATGATTCTTCTGGGCTCTCCATAATAGTAGATATTTAATGCAGGCCTGTTCTCTATTTTTAATGGTTAGCTGGAATGCACTTCCCTGCTGTGTACTTAATCTTAGTGCCCAACTGGAAATCTAGGGATTTAACTACTCCTAAATAAAATCTTACAATCCTCAGAAGAAATAAAAATTATATTGAGAACTGGCCTCTTTCACTTTGGGGTCTGAAATGATCTTTTCCCATCTGATAGAATTTTTTCCTTATTGGGAATTTTGGTCATAGTTTCATCTATTTCAAAGCTTCCCCCTCTATTTTTAAGGGCAATTTAATAAAGCTGATGGCATGTAGTAAATATTGAATGAATTTTTGTTGATTAATTGATTATAAAGAGCTCAGATTTATATGGATGCTTAAGATTTTTAAAAAATTGTGTTTTTATCACAAAAGGGTAAAAATTCCCTACATTACAAAAGTATTTCTAATAGTTTTTTTGATAGTGATAAAGAATTGGAAATTGAGGAGATGCCTAGCAATTGGGGATTGACTGAACAAATTGTGGTGTATGAATGCCATGGAAAAACTATTGTTCTCTAAGAAATCATGAGGGATGGGATTTCAGAATTACATGGAAAGACTCACAAGAACTGATGCTGAGTGAAGTGAGCAGAACCAGAAGAATTTTATATATATGTATATATATATATATATATATATATATATATATATATATAGATAGATAGATAGATATATCTGTATACAGATATATCTATCTATCTATCTATCTATCTATCTATACACTAATTGTAACATTAGATGATAATCAACTACAATGGGCTTGTTCATTTCAGCAGCACAATAATCAAAGACAATTCTAAAAAACTTGTGATGGAGAATGCCATACATATATGCAGAGAAGGAACTATGGAGTTTAAATGCAGGTCAAACCTTACTATGTTCAATTTTTAAAAGTTGTCATATGTACTATGATTTTTTCTCTCTAATATTTTTCCCATTTTGATTTGATTCTTCTTTCACAATATGATTAATATGGATCTATGTTTAGCATGGTTATACATGCAGAGTCTATATTAGATTGCTTTCTGTCAGTATGAGTTGACTGGGGAATTCCCAGTGGAATAGAATTTAAACTATGTTTGGGGTGAGGTGAAGAAAGAGATAAGGAAAGTTCTGGGAATGGAAGAGAGCTTTTCCTGCCTTTAGTGAAAGATTAGCTTATGTATGACTCTCCAAGTCATGTGACACTAATCCATATTCTTCTAAAATTTTTCCAAGAATTCACCTTCTTTAGCTTATTTTCCTTCACTTGAATCTTGAAAAAAATAATATGTGTGTATTGCACACAAGTATACGCAGTATATTTATTTCAAGTGGGGAAAACAAATGCACACAGATATATCTGCATATACATACATACATATATATATATATATATTTGCTAAAATTCATTAATCTGCACTTCAGTGAAGCATGACATGGGAAGGAATGGGTTAAGACAGATGCCAGCATTTGTCCAATTCACTATGGGCTCTTTTTTATGCTTTAGAATGAGAAAAGACATGTAACTAATCCCTTACAGAGCACTCCTCTCAGTCTCCTTCTCTAGCTCATATTTGCTTGCAAAAAAGTAAGAAAATGTGTAAAAGGAAGATTCAGGTTAGGCACAGCAGGGAGACATACTTCACATAGATTTCTTTTCAACAGAAAAAAAGCTTTGTTTTAAGAAGTTGGTAGAATATTATTTGGTGACATTTTTGCCTTTCATTTTGAAGTTTGTACTTCAACCTAGAAACACATGTATCCTCTTATCAGCATATGAATACCAATAATATTAAGTAGACTACATAAATATGGGATATTGGTGACTTTAAATCATTGTAGGACATTAAAACAAAGAAAATGAAAGAAAAGCCTTCATAGATGAAGAGAGATTGGTTATCTGACCTAAGGATCTGAATTATATGTGCTCACCAGCCTGACTGACTCATTAATTTAAGGAAACAAAAAAACCCCCAAAAACCTTTCTTACATGAAATAATGAAATTTAGACATTTTCTTTTTCCTCAGGCAAGGAAAAATAAAAGAACTTTCAAACTCAATAGAGAAAAGGGATATCCATAAATATGCTCTCTGTGCACCATCCATAGGTCACTGTTAGTACCTTTACAACTGAGATCATGTTAACCTATGTAGTAGTGATGACACTTCTACATGAAAGAACAACAGGAATATCTTTATTCAGCAGAGATTCTCAGGGGAACACCAAGAAGTTCAAGAACCTAATCAATTTATCATAACCAACTTTCCAGGGGTAGTCAACAAGAGCATTATAAGCACAGCAGGAAAGTTTTCCAACAATAATGATTTTATGCTTCAGTCTACATAAAAGTCACCTTAACAGTTGTGATTTTTAGATGAGATATGCTTATTATATAAAGACTCAGAACACAGCAAAAATTTTAAATGAGACTCATAATCACAACTATCTACAGAAGAAAAATAATATGAATGACAATGTACTAATTATCCAGTCTAATTTTACAGTTGGATAAATAACCTATGAAGCTAAACTATCAAGATATATATTTATAACAGATACTGCAAATGAAAAAAAAAAGAGAAAAGTTGCCCCTGAATTGAATGGGAAGAAGAAAGAAAGCCAAATTTTTTATGAGAAAATGCAAGGCCTTTTTGAATGACTTGAAGCTTCTTCCTGGGAAAAGGCCCCTTTTTTCACACTCAGTATTCTTCTGGTGATATTGTGTGACTATGAATTATGGGATATTATAGTCTCTGGATAACTGTAGTTGAGGATTACATGGAGTTGCAAAATCATGGATTTGATCAGGCTGCAACTCATTACAAATAAGAAATTATACAAAAATGTTAAAAATATATTATCATTGAGGTGGCTAGGTGGTGTAGTGGATAAAGTACCGGCCTTGGAGTCATGAGTACCTGGGTTCAAATCTGGTCTCAGACACTTAATAATTACCTAGCTGTGTGGCCTTGGGCAAGCCACTTAACCCCATTTGCCTTGCAAAAACCTAAAAAAAAAAATATATTATCATCTTAGGGGTGGCTAGGTGGTACAATAGATAGAGTACTGGCCCTGGAGTAAAGAGTACCTGAGTTCAAATCTGGCCTCAAACACTTAATAATTACCTAGCTGTGTGGCCTTGGGCAAGCCACCTAACCCCATTGCCTTGCAAAAAAAGATAAAAAAATATATTATCATCTGACCAGAAAAAAAATAAAGGGCCAGTAGCATAATAACAGCAAAGGAAAACAGCCAGTGTGCCTCACTGGTATACATACAATGTAAGAAAGGCTTTCAGCATATTGGCTCCGTGTGGAATTTATGGGGGGATCTGGATGAGAATTAAAATAGAATTTAAGACATTAGATTGGTGGAAATATGCCTCATTAGATGGAATGTGAAAATCAAAGAATTTATAGATCTTTTGGAGTATTTAACTATATAACCTCAAATACTTTTTTCAAATTTAAATCAATGACTTTATGTTGAGTAAAAAGAACTGACTATCTTAAATTTACTTTATTTGAAAAGGTAAGGATGTGTTTAGTACACATTTTCAGATCCTTTATCCTTCTGGTTCCTTCTGGATACTCTAACTTGGACTTTCTAGAATAAAATAGAATATTCCTGATGTTCTGACTTACAAAGTCTAACACTAGCTAGTGTATTTCTGTAAAAGCACAGCTACCAAATTCAGGTTAATGCTATATTAGTCAGGATATCAGATTTTTCTTTGCATTATGCTTTTCCAATCTACCTAAGATAATTCATTCTGTTGTTCCTAGAAATTTGTGATTCCTATTTCAAGAATATATTCAAGAAAACCAAAACTGATTCTTTAAATCATCTCTGACAAAAAATTGCATCAAACATTTATTGTGTTTCTGTGACTCCTAAAGCAATTTTGAGTCAGAAAAATGCAAAATTCAATAAGATAGTCTCAACCCTCATGGAGCTCATAGTCTAGTAGTAAGGCATGCTACCTCACAAACAAATAGAATACAAATGATACACAATAAATGTCACATTTCATATTAGAAATATGAATCAATTCTAAAGGGGGATCTGTGAAGGAATCATTACTAGCTAGGGAGACATGGAGAAGGAAGAATCAGGGTAAACACCATAGAAGAGAGAGCTTAATGGATAGCTTAATAGATTTAGAATTGTAGGGGATTATTAGGGGATTAAAGAAAAAGAAACCCAGAGAGTTTATGTGCCTTATCAATGGTTCCAATGACTACAAGTAGACTATGTAGATTTGAATACAGGTTTATTATATCCGAGCTAGTTCTTTATTTTGTTATTCTACATTGTCCTAATATCTTATTGATCTTTGCACATTTTTGTTCTAATGGAAGAACTTTTAAATGAAAGAAGAGATACCAGTAGTCTTGCTTTTTTCTCTAGTTTTTTAAACCTAGGACTTCAAAGTCACCAGAAATATATTTTTGAGTTCTACTAGTGCTATCATTTTTTCTTATGTAATTTAGCAGTTGTTCATATTAAAGAACAAATTTTATTAGCCTCTGTAGGCACTTCATTATATTTTGGATGTTTGTACTAGGAGCAAAGGATACCCCAGGTCAGATCATATGTATGTCCAACTCTATCTTCCAACAGGAATTCCTCAAACACCATCAAGTATCTCTCCTTCCTGTCTGCATGTATTATCACTCAGAAATGTCTTTAAATTAATGAGGTACAGTCTTAGAATAAGAGTAATATTGAAAATGCCTCCATCATTGTCTCTCTGGAAGGGTTGATTTTCACTAATTCAGTTTGAAACAGGAAAACTGACCACTGAGAATTAGTACCAATGTGTCAGTGGTATACCACATGTGTTGGGTGCAGTATTACTCAGGAATTACTATATAAACTAAGGTTCAAACTGGTTTTCTTGCTGTGTCTTGAATATGACATTCCATCTCCTAAGTCTGTTTTTGTACAAGAAAAATCATTGTCCTCTCTTCTTTTGCCTCTTGGCTTGATAGATTTTTTTCAAGACTCAGCTCAAGTACCATAAATCTACATGAGACTTTTCCTGGTTCCCCTCAGTTTTATGATCTTCCCCATAAACTTAACCATGTCTTATATAGGGGTAAATGTTGATTCCCCCCACTAGACTCTGTGCTTCTTGAGGTGAGGGACTATTTCAATTTTTACTTTATATCCCCAGCTACCACAATTCTTGATACAACTTACTACATAAATTAATTAATCAATAAATATTGATTAATTACCTGTGGTCAATTGTACAACTGAGAATATCTGTTTCCTTTTTATATTTTCACCAGTATGGGACATAGTCATTCACATAAAGATTTATAGAAATGAAATAGGACAAAAATGATTCAATAGTTACTAATATCTTCTTGGTCATTTTTTTGGTATTAACACAATGTGTGATTTTCTCCATTAATTTAGTTTCTTAAATACTTTCAAAATTGTATTGCCTCTAGGATAGAGTTCTTCTATAGTTACATGATCAAGTTTCTTAGCTCTTCCCAGTTTTACCTTAAGGAACATTTCTATTTATCCATTAAGTACACTGGTTATAATAATATTATTAATAAGAAGAGATCCTAGTAGAAATGCTATCAGTTCTGTTCTATACAGAACAGACACAAATTTGGACATTGTTGTGTCTGTTCTACTTTCAGGTTTATCTATGTCCTCCATCTTCTATCCACTCACATGACTAGCATACAGTTCAGACTTTAATCACCTCTTGCCTAGATTATTATAATAGATTTCTAATTTTTCTCCTTGATTCTAGTCTTTCTTTTCTCCAATGCATTATTTACATTTCTTTCTCATATATTTTACTAAGGATATAGGACATTAAATAATTCTAGAAGTAACTATTAGCTTGACCTTTAAAGACTTCTTCAACAGTCTGGGTCTAATCTAGCTTTCTAGTATATCACATTGTTCCACATTTCAGTCAAATTGGTTTCCTAATTCTAATTCTCTGAAATCAATATTCTATTTCCTGATTCTATACTTTCAAATAGACCCTGTACCTGAAATACCTTCCTTCTTTACCAATATAGTCAGGCTTTCATTAAGGTTCATTCAAGATTCCACTTAATCCATGAAATCTTTTCTAATGTGTGAATTTCATGTGTTATCTACTACCTCACCCTGGTTCAATATAAACTTGAAGAGCTTCTGTCTTTGTTTTCTTCATATTTCTAGTACTTCACATAGACTTTATAGATAGTATTTCCTTAAAGATATTGGTTGAATTGAATTGAATTCATTTGTTGAATCTATAACTGCTTTTAGAACAGTTTGGACTAGCTGGGTCTCACACCAAGATTTGTACAGACTTGTTTCCTCTCTGTTGATTTTCACTTACTTAGGAAGCAAGAATTAATAGGACATAGATCTGTAAGGTTCCTTATAATTCTTATGGAAGAGGTGCAGAAGCACATAAGCCTATCATTTCACATACGAGGTAACCAAGATCCAGAGAGTTTAAGGGACTTTCCAAATGTCACCATAGGTAGAAGAACCAGTATATAAAACTTATTTCTTTTACTCTAAATCCTCATACTTCAACTATGTTATAATTCTGATTGTAATCTATTCTCCCCTTCAAATGTTTTATAAATGAGTTCTTACACAAAATTCACATGATCCTTGGTTACTACAGTCTCTTCATTTGGTGAGGAGATGAATTATTTTGTTGGCTAAGGTAATTTCCATATTCTTTTTTCTTATCACCTGATGATGATTTTTTTTTTGGTTTTTTTGCAAGGCAAATGGGGTTAAGTGGCTTGCCCAAGGCCACACAGCTAGGTAATTATTAAGTGTCTGAGACCGGATTTGAACCCAGGTACTCCTGACTCCAAGGCAGGTGCTTTATCCACTAAGCCACCTAGCCACCCCTTGATGATGATTTTTAAACTGTTAAACTTCCCCAGGAAACAGGGATTTGAATTATTGATTTTTACTAATATCCAATTTCTTTTTTCTTTCAGTTATTAGCTTTTAAAAATGTATTATATGGTTTACGTTTTGAAATTATTTTTGATTTTGATTTTTCCTCCATTTAGAGAATGTTCTTATTATACTTAAGCTACTCCTAAAATGAAAGTAGTAATCCATCTTTTACTAAATATTAAGATTAAAAAAAATCTTGTTTTTAATGATATCTGATATTTGGCAGGTACAGTACCTTCTATCTCTGAAGAAAAAGTAATTATTCTAAAAAGAAATGATACTCTTGAATGTTCTGTCAGCCTTTCATTTCTTGATCCCATGACATGAAGTTTATTTCTCAATATACTTTTTTGCTATCTTCTTCAAATGGTAATTTCAAATGAAAGTCATTGAGCACTGAGATATATTTTCTTTATTTTGAGAGGATTTAATTTTAAATTATGTCACATAAACTGTAATTATCTTTATCATGATATTTTTACTTATAGGAATCATGTATACCGAAAGTTAACATACTAACCATTTTATTAAATGCTTCATGTTGCTTTGGTGTAGCAGGATCCAATTCCACCAACTCCTTTATTCACATCTTCAAGGAGAATCTTTGGATGGCCTTACTTTTGATTCCAATATTTTAAAATTTTCTTCTGGCTTTGTTTAAAACAGGGATATTTATGATAGCTATTGTGTGTAATTTTGGATCTGTAAAACATCTAGCAATCTATGAACTTGACCTTGAATTGAAAAAATAATTGCATATGTTTTCATCTAATCTTTGACTGAAATTTGACATTTCCTTCAATTGTAAATATAGGAACCTATCATTATTTCAAATAGGCATACTGTCAAAGGATTCCTTGACACAAAACAGATTAAGGAAGAATCCTGGATTTGTATTTAATCAGTACTGATGTGGTTCAGTTCCTACTTACTGAGGCACATCAACAGTCTGACCACTAAAAAGATATCTCACATTTAGAGTATTAGCAATTTACTTGGGATTTAGAGATGATCTAAATGGTAATTCTCAGCATCTTTTCCCATTTTTTTCCACCTCTCTTCCATTGTCTTGGTGGAAATAAATGAAAGAATGATGTTTGTTTTGTATATTTCTTCATCAAACTCTATGGATGAAGAAATCATCCCCTGGGAGTCAGTGTGCTGGTGACAAGTCTCTTAAAACTTATGTAGACTGGTTTAGGAAAGGAGATAGAATAAATTGCAAAGACTATGCTCAAAGCCTTTCCTGGTTGGTTGAATTCTCTAAATTTAATACTCTCCTGACAGAGTTTTCAAAAATTCAGGTTTACTTCTACCATAAAATGAAATATCAGAGTAAGTCTTTTGTGGAGGTGAATTTATCATTACTTCTATTTGACACATATTTTTTGATAGTATAACAAAATCAAAGACTGAAAAGGTAGAAGTAAATCCCCAGTCTATTTAAAATAGATTGATATAATCTGATATAGGTTTTTCCTAGTAATTATATTTTTATAATATTTCTATATTAGTCATGTTGTGAAAGAAGAATCAGAACAAAATGGAAAAATCATGGGAGGAAAAATAAAGCAAAAAACAAAATTTAAAAGGGGAAAATGTATGTTTTGATTTGTATTCAGATTCAGTAGTTCTTTCTCTGAATGTGGGTGGTATGTTCCATCACAAGTCTTTAGAATTGTCTTTGATCATTGTAAAACTGAAGAGAGCTAAGACTATCAAAGTTGATCAGTACACAACGTTGCTGTTAATGGATAGAATATTCTACTGGTTCTGCTCATTTTACTCAGCATCAGTTCATTGTAAGTCTTTCCAGGGTTTTCCAAAGTCTGCTATTCATGATTTCTTACAGAATAATACTCCATCACATTCATGTACCATATTTTTGCTCATCCAAATTGATGGGTATTCCCTCAATTTCCAGTCCTTTGCCACTACAAAGAGAGAGTTGCTATAAATATTTTTGTATATGTGGATTTCCCCCCATTTTATCTCTTTGGGATACAATTCTAGTATTGTTGGGTCAAGAGGTATAAACAGTTTCAATGAACTTTGGGCATAGTTCCAAATTGCTCTCCAGAATGGTTGGATAAGTTCACATTTCTACCAACAATGCATTAATGTCCCAGTTTTCCCACATCCTCAAATATTGATCATTTTCCTTTTTTAGTCATATTGGTCAATCTGATGGGTGTAAAATCACAAAGTTGTTGTAATTTATATTTCTTTAATCAGTATTTATATAGACAGAATTTTTTCATATTACTGTAGAGAACTTTAATTTCTTCATCTGAAACCTACCTGTTCACATCTTTTGATCATTTATCAATTATGGAATGACTTGTATTCTTAGAAATTAGATTCCATTTTCTATATATTTAAAAAAATTTAGACTCATTTAGAAATTAGTCCTTTATCAGAAATGCGAGCTGTAAAATTTTTTTCCCAACTTTCTGCATTCCTTTTAATCTTTGTTATATAGGTAAATCTTCCTTCTTTCTAGGCATGATGTCACAGAGTCCCAGTTGAGCAAGGTCACTTTGTACAGGTCTCATAGAAGATGCTTCTTGTCGCATTCCAGGAATTCTATGTATATTTTCAGTTCTCTTACTTTGAAGGAATAACCAATTCAATGACTTTGCCTATTTACTCTTCTTGGAGTCACTGGTTTTGATTTGAATTTTAACCTGTGCCTCCATGAATTTTGTTATTTCACTCAAAAAGTTTAACTTATGAAATCATAGGTTTAGAGTTAGGAAGGACCTTAGAGCCATCTAATACAATGCTTTTAATTTTCAGATGAGGAAACTTAGATTTATAAAGGTAAGTGACTTGCTCAAGATCACACATTAAAAATTGCAGAGCTCTTAATTATCTTTTTGTTGACTGATCTTTTTAATTTTCTCTTGCTAGTTATATAATTGCTCAATTATTAATTATATTCAGATAGGTAAATTTGGGATGAATGAAGGGACATTGATATGGATTGCCTTCTCATGGCAGAGTAAGATCATAATTTATCTGCTCCAAATTGTACTGAAAATCCACAGTAATTTTTCAAATAATATACTCATTAAGTATATTCAAATATACTCATTTATTCACAATAGAGTAAATCTTTAAAGATAATAGCAGGTACTAGGGATGAAAGAGTAAATACAAGCATATATTTTCTTTTACAAGTTCAAGTACTCAGGATATCAAATAGCAATTAAATAAACATATCCATTTTCTAATATTGACTTTAACATTTTTTATAGCTTATCAGTCTAGAAACTTGAGTTTATCTTTGATACTTTCATCTATTATATCCAATTGATCACTGTTATTGATTTTTTTTATTTTATTTTTTTTACTGTTATTGTTTCTTGCTTCAAACAGTCTCTCCTTCCTTTATTCTTTATTCCCAGAATTTCCTCTTCATCTTTATTCTTTCTGATATCAACCGTGTTTATACCCACATCATCCCATGCTTGGGTTTTTGAAAATTTTTGTCTTTCAGACTCTTGTCTCTACAATCTATTTTGCATGCCATTTTTCTTCCTCAAACTTCCTCTCCTTCAGTAAATTTTCTTTGTCCTACTTTGCCATTTAAAATTCCACAATGGATCCCAATTGCTTATTAATTGAACATTAAACTTAAATTTTTTCCTCCATTCTATTTAATTGATCCCATTTCCTGGAATTCCCCAGCAAATATTTTAATTCAGCCTCCTTGTTGGTCCCTGCTTAGATGAGAATCTTTATGATTATGCATTTGTTTTCCTCCCCACTAGCCCCTGTTGATTTCTTCTTTCACTTTCATTATCCCACTCATTCTTAGATGGTGCTAAAGTCTCAATTCCTCCATTTTTTCCTTTAGTATTCCTGTCCCTACTGAACATTTAGATCCCTTGTAGAACTCAGAGTCTATATCAGACTTAGCTCCATACTCTTTTACTGTTTATAAATTCCTTCATGAAATTTAATCTTTTCCCCTCAACTAAATAAGAAGCTCTTAAAGTGCACATGCATGATGTATATTTCTAACATACTCTTCATGGCAGAAACTGGAGCCTTAGGCAAGATGTTCAATAAATATGTTCACTAATTTGGGGATGCAAATAGTCTTAATGGTCTCTATGTAGGCTTTCCTCTGCATAAAATAAAGTTTGTTGATATGTATGCAGCACTTTAAGGACTGCAAAGTGCTTTGCATAGGATCATAATTTAGAGCTAGCAGAGATCTGAGGCTATCTAGTCTACTTTCTCATTTTAAAGATGAAGAGAAGTAGAACTAGGGAGATTAAAAGACTGTCTAGGTTCACTAAAGTAATGATGATGATGATGTTTGTCCTTTATTCTTCAAGAAGACCATAACATCAGGGAAATGTTGCCATGACAAGCATAGGAGTTGAATTTAATTAAGAAGGTGCTATGCTAAGTCACCGGCCTCATTTTCTCCTCTGGAGCCATCTGGGTCTAGTGACCAGATATGAATCAAGACAACTGAAGATGACCCTGGATATGAGGCAATCAGGGTTGAGTTGTCCAAGGTCACAGTTATTGAGTATCAAGTGTATGAGGTTGGATTCAAACTCCTGTCCTCCTGACTCCAAGCCCATGCTCTAACCATGTCACCATCTAATTGTCCTACTAAACCTCACTAAGGACTAAAGGAGTAAAGGTGGCTCATTGGATGGAGCATTAACCTTGAAGTCATGAGGACAGGAGTTTGAATCCAGCCTCAGACACTTAACATTTACTAGCTGAGTGACCTTGGGCAAGTCACAAATAATTATTAGCTAAAGACAAATCAAGGGCATCCAGGGCCATCTCTAGTTGTTCTGATTCATATCTGGCCACTAGACCCAAATGGTTCTGGAGAAAGTGAGACTGGTACAGCACCCCTTCACTCAAATCCAAATCACATGCTTTTCAAGGCACGACCTTCCTGCTGTCATGGTCGTCTTCAATAATGAAGGACAAACATCATCAAGATGTAAACACCAGATTCTAACTCCAGAGTTTGTGCTCTTTCCATAGTACTATGCTGCCTTTCAGAACAAGCCTGTGAGGTTAATGCTAACATTACCTCCTGTCCTTTCATTTATAAGCACTATGTTTTGGCTTCTTGTTCTCCCGATCTTCATAATCATTTATGCCCTGAATAATTATTGACTAAAGACAAATCACAGGCATCAATGGGAGAATTGATTAAATGCAGATTTCTCTATGAAAAGAAATCTGGTTAATTGAGCTTTTTGCTTATTTGGATTCTGAATATATTAATATATTTTAATAAACTAGTCTACTACCTCTTTGGCTTAAGTAAATCCTATCTTACCAGACTTACAGGTTGAAAAAAATGATCACTATTTATAATGGTCAGAGTTGAAGCTTTCTCCCTAGGCAGATTGTATACCATTTGTAATTAAGTAAGCAAAATTTAGAGAATTATCTGAGGATCATAGATTAAGTGATTTATTTGCTCATGATCACATAGCTGGTAAATGTTAGAGATGGAATTTGAACCCGGATCTTCCTGACTTCAGGTCCAACATGTTATCTCTTGTGCCAAGTGTCTCTCAGTTAATATTTTACAAATTAAAGACAACAAAAAGGTACAGTGGCAAAAGCACAGGTCATGTAACTACGAAAACATGAATTCAAATCTGATACACACTAGCTGTATGAACCTAGGAATGTCAATTCACTGCTGTTTTCCTTAGTTTCCTAGTATGTGAAATGTGGATAATAATTGTATCTACTTCTCAGGGAGGTTGTGAATAGAAAATAAGATAATATAAAGCACATTGCAACTTTTTATATTTTTATTTTATTTACATTTTTTTTACCCCAACTACATGCAAGAGCAAATTTCAAAAATCTACTTCCAAACCTTGAGTTCCAAATTCTCTCCTTTCTACCCACCCCACTCCCAGAATTGAGAAAGCAAGTTACTTAATGTAGGTTAAAAATGTGTAGTCATGTAACACATTACTACAATAGTCATGTTGTAAAAATAGATATAATCTGCCCCCCCTCAACAAAGAAAGAGAAATCTCAAGAAAAATAAAGTGGAAAAAAAGTGTGGGTCAGTTTGTATTCAGACACCATCAGCTCTTTCTTTGGGATGGATCACATTTTTTTTTATCATAAGTTCATTAGAGAAATTGCTTCAACAATTTTTTTCCCCACAGTTGCTATTGCTAGCTACATTTCTTTTCATTCTTTTCTCCCTCATCCCCACTTATTCTAGTATCTCTTTCCTTTCACCCTGTCTCTCCTCAGAAATATATTGTATCCATCTTCACTCTCCCATGATCTTCCCTCTCTTCTATCATCTACACCCCTTTTCCTTTCCTCTCCCCATTTTCTCCCATCCCTTTCTTCTACTAATTAATATATATATATATATATATATATATATATATATATATATATATTAAAGCTATATATGCCTTACACTCTGAAGATTGGCAAATAATGTCAAAAATGGCAATATTCTTGGAAGGCACACTAATACATTATTGGGAAAGTTGTGAAATGATACATTTTGGAAAGCAGTTGGTAATTATCCAAATAAAGTCACTAAAATCTCCAGACCCTTTGATATTGAGATTTCACTGCTAGGCTTATACCCTAAGGAAGGGTATCCTTATCCTTAAGATATTTATCCTTAAGAAAAAAATCCCCATAAACTCCAAAATAATTAGAGTAACACTTTCTGTGATAGTGAGTTGTCACAAAGCAGATGTTGTATGAGAATGCAATGGATTACTAATATTACATAATGTGTGTGATGAAAACCAAGAAGCATAGAAAGATTTATATGAATTGATGCAAAATGAAGAAAACAACTAACAAAACAACATACATAGAAATAGTTATAGAAATGTAAATGGGAAGAATGACATACCAAAAAAAATTACAAAATTTATTCATATTTATCTTATCAACTGCAATCAGACACACTATAATTTTTCTCTAACATAGTGATGTCATTTTGGTCTTCATTGATAATGAAGGACAAGAACTAACCAACATTGCATAGATTTTGGGTTATGTGGTTATGCTTTCTTCCTGCAAAAAAATAGCATATGAGAAAAATTTTGTTTTGGGAAAATAGGGATTGGTTGAAATTCTTCTCAACTGGACTGGACTGGACATGCTTTTCTATTTTGGAAAGCAATCTGAATTACTTTGCTAAAAAGAGGAAAGAATCCCATATTAAACTTTTTAGGACAAGACAGGACTAAGACCATGGAAACATGACTCCCATCATGGCAGTATTTATGCTATATACTCAAAACTAAAGCTCCCATACTCTTCTGAGGGAGAAAAAGGGTGGTGAGAAGAACAATCCAAGTTCCAGCCTCAATAAACCCAGGACTACCTTGAATATCTTTTGTACCTCAAAAGCCAGTTCCCAAATTAGAGAGAACAAAACATGTCTTATGATTATAAAATGTGTTGATCATTTAAAGTATATTTTTAAAAAGTAAACTATCTGACTTGGGGTACACACACCTTTTGACTTAGTATTAGACTTTAAGCCAGTTCAGTCTTTGAGATATAAGCAAAGGATTCAATTGTTTGAATAGTGGTAATGCATCTGGTGACAACATTATTCTGTGCCACCTGATGAGAAGAGACTGCCAGGAGAAGGTAGTGACAGTGGGAAAACTCATGCTTATTCATCTCTGCTTCTACTTCCTTCCTTCCCTCCTTCCTTCCTTCCTTCCTTCCTTCCTTCCTTCCTTCCTTCCTTCCTTCCTTCCTTCCTTCCTTCCTTCCTGCATTCCTGCATTCCTTCCTTCCTGCATTCCTTCCTTCCTGCATTCCTTTCTGCATTCCTTCCTGCATTCCTGGATTCCTAGCTTTCAATGAAGTCCTACTTGGCCATTATTTAAACCCTGATTGGTCAGAGTAAATGTAAATAGCAATTATTTCTTTTTTGATCAGAAACGCTTTCCAGATTGATTTCTTTTGGACTATGCAAAAGAAGCCATTCTTTGCTTCATTTCTTTCTTACCATCTTAATCACTGATTGAACATTGCTTCAGTCAAACTGAGATAGTCATCTGCTTAAAAAGACAAAAGTTTCCCACTGCATCCAGGGCATTTCTAATTGTCATGATCATATCTGACCCCTGGAACTAGATGACTGTGGAGGAGAAAGTGAAGTTTGTGACTTCATATGGCATGCCTTCCCTTAAATCCAATTCAATTTCATGTCATAGTATCACATCCCTGATGTCATGAACCTCTTCAAAAATGAAGGAAAAACCAACCACAACAACAACAACAACAAGTAGAAGATAAAACACAAGATATGGACTCAAGAAGATCTGAGTTCAATTTTTGCCTCAGAAACTTAATAGCTGATTGAACCAGGGAAAATCGGTTTCTCTTTATGAGCTTGATTTCCTTGTCTATAAAGTGAGGATATTAATTAAATAAGGAATCTCTCTTTTCAGTAATTTGGCTTCCTTTATACATTAATTTGTCATTTCTTTTTGATATATATCTCTTTTCCTCCTTTCCACTCCTTTGTTTCCTTCTCTCATTTCTTCCTGTAGATTTTCTTATCTTTCAGCTATTTCCCTCTTTTTCTCTCTGCTTTTAATCTCTTTTTCATTACTATGAAACTATGTTGTAGTCATTCTTTCTATTGGTATTCCCAGAACCTAGCACAGAGACATAGAAAAAAGGAGATAGAGACAGCAAGAGAGATGGATAGATAAACACAGAGACACAAAAACAGAGACAGAGACAGAGAGAAAAAGAGACAGAGAGCAGAGAGACAAAGAGAGACAGAAAGAGACAGACACACAGAGAGAGACAGAGGCAGAGAGAGAGACTGAGAAAGAGACAGACATAAAGAGACAGAGATGGAGAGAGGCAAGGAGAGATAAAGACAGAAGACAAAATAGAGACGAGAAAGACAAACAGAAGCAGAGAGAGCCTGATTGCCCTATGAGATATAATTTAGAGTATGCATTGATTGACAAACATATATTTGACTGAAAAAAGCAGAAAATCTGACTAGAGGACTTGGTTATTTTATTCAGTAATGATAACAAAATCAAACTCATGTTTTTCCAACTTGTAAAATGATTGTGAAATAGATTGGTATATTGTAGAACATTCTGGCAGATATGGAGTCAGGCAGTCCTGAGTTCAAATTTATCTCTGAGCTTTCAGACAAATCTATAAGCTTTATCTACTAAATTTCAGATGTTGTACAATCTATTTCAGTAGAGGGAGTCCCCTGCCCTGTTTATCAGGATGAACCATGATTGATTATTCTAGCCTTAAACTCTGGTTTAAAAAAAGCTTTAATAAAGGCATAGGGACTGTACTGTGCCTGCTAAGATATATTACATTCCTTCATATCTTGTATGTAAATGTATCCAGTGCCTCAAAGCTATTTGCATAGTACTCTTAATATTGGTGGAGATTGATTGCTCAATGCTTGGTGACTATATGAGGGAAGGAAAGCTCACCTAACCAGATTTATTTTTCAAGGCATTATCTAAAGATAATCAGTTTTCATAATGATGAATTTGATTTGTGTTGTTAATATTTTTTGAGTATATACTAACACATGATTATTGTGAAGATCAAGAGACATACTTAGTAGTACAGCTCTTTTTTTAGAGTACCCAGTACTCTCTCTAATCAGTTATTATTCTTATTTGAACTATATGAACAGTATAATGCTGTGAGGGAGAAAGAAGTATCATTCCCAGTTTCCACCCTTCATAGATCAGAAAGGCAAATCTAACACACATGAAATCATTGATTGAATAAAGACAGTAGCAAGTACTAAAAGCAGGCAAGTAGGCAAGTAGCTATGCATTCTGAGAGCTATATGGGAGTTTAGAGAAGAGAAAATTATAGACGGTTAGTAGAGTCAAATATCAACATTTGAAGTTTATTGTTATGTATAGTTTCTTACATTCTAACTCTTAGAAAATTGATGATCCATATGTAACACACATGACAAATGTGTTAAGAATTAAATAAAAATAATACTTTCCTCATTGAACTGAAACATGTTCACTATTACACTAAATATTTAAACCACTATACTGGGAAAAAATAAAAACTGACCAGAACATGTCAGAATATTACTTAAAAAAATCTGAAAAATAAGCAGGCAGAATTTGAGTAGAAATACTTCCCAAGCAGTCCCAGCCTTTTGGGAAGTGGATGCTGAGGGAATAGGAAAGATTTTACAATTAATATGGAGTGATCTTTTCTGAGCTTTGTTTCTAGGGGGGGAGGTTCCAGAATTTATGTTTATGCTTTAAAGACCTAAAGAGAGGAACCTTTGTAAAACATATGCATTACAATGGACTAACATGAGGGAGGTTATCTATCACATAATTTGGATCCCCGAGGTTCTTGAACACAAATCAGTGCTGTGTAGCTGGGAGGATTATTTCACTGCAGGCTGTATCATCCATTGGAAAAATGCCAAGCCTATGCATAAAAATGGAAACCTGAAAAAGGAAAGAATTATGGATATAATTATGATTAAATGTATCTAGGGAGAAGTTTTCACAAGCCCTCAATTTCAGCACTACCTTATTGCCTCATTTTTGTAGACACTGAATTCACAGTATGTTCAAACTGAAAGGGATCTTGGAGAGTGTATTTTTTGAAAGCCCTTATTTTACTGATGAGGAAGCTCAGGTAGAAAGAGGTGAAAGTGATTTGCTAGGGGGCACACTGCTAGTTAGTGGTAGATTCTGGAAATGAACCCAGAGTCTCCTGACTCCTAGCCTCATGATCTTTTCATTACACCAAGCTGTTCCTTCATTAGATAAAATTCGAATATAATAATTAATTAAGCAAAGTGTGTATGGGTTAAAAACATTTGCTGACAAAAGATTTAGTGATTTTTTTAGAGATCAAAAGCTGTCAGCATTTCCAAACCAAAAAGGTAGAAATTTAGGAAAAATAGTATGAACAATATTCATTTGATATCATGTTCTCCCACTGACTCAGCTGCAAAGGAATTTGATGGGAAGATTCAGTCTTCCTAAAACCTGGCATAGCTAGCTTCAAGGTGCTAATCTAAGAATCTTGACTAGAAAAACAGCATTATGATTCATAGAGACTACCTCATGCCTTAGCTCTTTGCAGATTATTGTAATTTTTTTTTGGCAATTATTATCCCTGATCTCTAAGAAAAAATGTGGTAGTTACAGAGGATATCAGAGCTGTTTGATTCAGAAAAGCCTTGAATAAAACAAAGTAGATGCAAAATGAATACTATATTAGTGGCTGGTAGGGACAAAATTTATTTAGATCCTAGAATAGCACAGGCCAAAGGAGAAATTTTGGGATACTTTCTGAGGAGGCAGTGGGAGTTCTACCATAAGAGAGATGGAAAGTAGATCTTTTTCTTTTTTTTTTTTTTTTTGGTTTGTTTTTTGCAAGGCAATGGAGTTGGGTGACTTGCAAGGTCACATAGGTAATTAGTGAGTGTCTGAGATTTGAAATCAGGTCCTCCTGTCTCCAGGGCCAGTGCTCTATCTACTGTACCACCTAGTTGTCCTAGGAAATTAGATCTAGTATCCATAAAGACAAGCTTCATTAGTAGGTTATCATTAGTACAAAACTAGTTAACCAAGGTGTACATTTGAATGAGGTTACCTCTGTGGTACTTACTCAGTTCAGATTCTGTAATTTTGATTTTGTGAATGAGGGGAAATATGGTGTCAAAATTCATCAGTGAACATCTTGGTTTCCCTTCTTTGTATCAAAATTATGGCTATTTGCAATATCTGTTCAAGAAAATGTCCAGGGCAAATTCTATGTCATTTATGTTTTCTGGGGGAAGTTATTCTCTCTTTGGCAGAATTTGGGTAGAAATACTTCTTGGGATTTTGTCTTTCTGAAGTTATGAAGGCAACCCACATGGAGACCATGATAGCTCAGTTAATTACCCAAGGGAAACTTTAAGCTAAATGCATATTTGAGACTTCTTTTGTTTTTTTGTTTTTTTTTTAGGTTTTTACAAGGCAAATGGGGTTAAGTGGCTTGCCCAAGGCCACACAGCTAGGTAATTATTAAGTGTCTGAGACCAGATTTGAACCCAGGTACTCCTGACTCCAAGGCCAGTGCTTTATCCACTATGCCACCTA
Organism: Macrotis lagotis; assembly: GCF_037893015.1. Classification (NCBI taxonomy): domain Eukaryota; kingdom Metazoa; phylum Chordata; class Mammalia; order Peramelemorphia; family Peramelidae; genus Macrotis; species Macrotis lagotis. The sequence goes on from NC_133660.1 coordinate 170,876,601, forward strand.
GCCACCCCATATTTGAGATTTCTAAGTGAATCTTCCCACTTTTTTTCCCCTGAGGACCTGCTCTAAAGATCTAAACACCTGAAAACATTACAAGCAATGAAATCTCTTCATTATTGTAAAACCATGCTAATGTTAAGAGGTCATTTCAATCTTTGGATTTTTAAGACTGTACATAGGAAAATCGGAAGATCTGGATTAAGAATCTTAGGCAACATTATGATGAAGATATGATTTTAATTTTTGCCAAAAGTTATGTGGTTTTATTATATTCTATAAAATCCTATCTGCTGCCTTTGCTGCCTTATCATCAAGATATATTCCTTTAAAATATACTTATATATGTAATACATATATACTCATATATGAGCATATTTGTATAGATCTAGATATATGCTATACCAAAGATAGTGGTAGGCTAATTCATTTTTGAGTTTAGGGGAATATCTGGGTAGTTTTATAATTGGACTCCCCTGGGTACATGGGAAGTTTTCCATTGCCTTCTCATTTAGCAGCTGTGTTCCCAGCTGGACCTGTTTGTTAAAAATGAAATGACTTCTTAAATATATATTCTCTGCATGACCAGGCTTGGCATCAGATGCTGCTTCTGGACATTGCCCAACATAAATATCAAAAGATGTCAATCTGAAACCCTGGATCATGGTGATAGAGGTGGCACCATAATCCATACTAACATTTCTAATCAAGCCATCTAATGAGACTACTAATGGATCACTGGGAGGAGAATCACTTCTCATACACTGAGTTGAGTTCTAATATGACTGGATAAATCCCACATGATATGCTGATGTATCATAATACATTGTGAGATGGATTTAGGAAATATGAGCAGTGGCAAACCTGGGACACATGATGACCTGCTTGATCAGATTATGTTGCTTCAGGTCATAGTTTCCCAAAGAAGTAAATAATTTGCTCAAATAGGCTTTATTAAGCAAATTGGAAGAGAAACTTAGCCTCTTTGTTATTTTCTTTAGTGCTTTTTTAATTCCTTAGCATCACAATTTTTGGCCCTCCTATATTGAATTGACCGATTGGTTGATTCATTCAAGAGACATTTATTTCACATTGGTTCACTCAGAGAGCTGTATTACATCTTGGAGGGAGATACAGTAATAACAATTCAGTTTTATAGAACATTTTAATATTTTCAGAATGCTCTCTTAACAGCAACCCTTAAAGTTCTCTGAGCAAGCATTATTCAGATGAAAAAATTGAGGCTCAGGGAATTTCAATGACTTGTCAGGGATTCTATAGTCAGTGGTTGATGTGCGATTCATACCCAGAGCTCCTGTTCTCATTCAAGCATTCTTTCCATAATAACATACTACTCCTACAAAACTTAGAGAAAGACATAGTTAGTGCCCTGATAGAGATCCAAGTCTACTAGGGCAATAAGACACAAAGAAAGAGAACTTTAATAAATAGTATGATATGATAAATGCCTCTAAAAATAAAAAAAATAATGTTCTTGGTCAAGCTAGAAGTGAAAGGTAATCTTGAGATGTGTGGGAAGAAGTATGCAATGAAAAGGGTTACGTGCTGTAGGGATTTTAATTTGATTAAACCAAATCTGTCCCACAATGATATGCTCTTTTTCTTGTTTTTTAAATTAGAATTTTAATGATTAATATGCTTATAAACCAAGATTATATACATTTATAAATATGTAAAACATTAGCATGGATAAAGGAGAGATAAGAGGTAAAAGAGAAAGAATAGCTTCCCAACCCAGGAGGCTCCAACAAACCTGGAAACCTGGCTAGGGAAATCCCAAGATGTCACCACACAGTCTCCAGGGTCTTGATTGGGAAAGTCCCCTTGGCAGAGCATCCTCTCCAAAGGGATGGACTTCCAAAGCCCACTTTCCCAAGTAAGACCTTTATGGTTCTCATGAAGTACAATGTCAATGTTTGTGAAATTCCTGCATAGAAATGGGTCTCTGACATCCTTCTGGGCCCTGAGAAATTCCTTAGAAATATAACTTTGGCCAGGTGCCTTTAGATCTGAAAAAAGTCTGATAGGGCCCAAGCTCTTGAACCTGGGGGTCACAGATATACTATATGTCTAAAGATTTACAAAGCACCCTTGTTAGCCTAATTATCTTGCTGTATCTGTTAAATTTGAGGACTGCCTCCCCTCTTTCCCAGATGTGGCTGGAACCATATGATAGTAAATTCCTGACTCCCTCCATCTCAGTAAATATGTTCAAACATTACACAAAGACCCTGATCCCTTTCCATCCCTATCTATCCGGAACCCTATGTATATGACAAGACAATATATCTAACTGCTGTCTTTGCTTCTGTATCCTTCTTGCTCTCAGAACCCCCCATCCAAAAAAAAACTATAAAAACTCTAACCCTTGAACACTCAGGTACTGTCTGATTTGGGTATCTTTATCCCCAGGCAGTCCCCAGGAAATAAAGATCTCCAAACTTATTAAATTCTGGTCTCTGTCTCACTCAGGGTTCAACACTTACACAAGTGTTTACAGAATTTACAGGACTCAACTTAGTGATCAATAGAATCTTGACCAAATTCAGTGATCCATGAGTTTTGACCAAAACAGGCTCAGATCCTGAGGCAACTTTCTCCCAGTGACTTGAGGTAAACACCTAGGGATGTCCCCAGGTGTGGACCCTGAAACTTGTTTACTAAGAGTGTTCCCCAGCATTTCCTGTCCCAGAATATGTCTTGACAATCATGTCTCAGTTCAGTGTGCTTGGGAAGTTCCTTCTCCTTGGCTCATGATGGCTGATAGGGAAGATATCAATTTAACCCTTCAGCCTTCAAGGTAACATTAGAACTAGGAGAGAGAGAGAGAGAGAGAGAGAGAGAGAGAGAGAGAGAGAGAGAGAGAGAGAGAGAGAGAGGAGATGAGGGGGGGGGTGAGAGAAGAGAGAGGCCAAGAGTGAGAGTATGAGAAGCACCATCCCATTTTAATTATAAGGAGGTAAGAAACTATAGAATATGCTTAGGGGAGAAATAATATTAGATATGACAGAAGAAGCAACAAACTGTGGCTGCTAAGTAGAAGAGTTTAAAATACTCTCTAGACAAGATGGGGCTATTGCTACTAAAATTCTGTCAGTCTTTAGAGGGGTTCCATGATTGCATACATAGATAGAAAAATTATTCAGATAGTGGCAAAAAAAAAGGATTAATTGGAGAAAGGATACTAAAGATATGGGGAGCCACATTAGGAGGTTATTGCTTTAATCTTATGCAATACTTTAAAAAAGAGGCTACCCCATATTTCCAGTAAGTAATGACATGACCCTAAAGGCAAATAAATATTAGAAAATAGGTAATGTAATGCCCATCTATTCTCCCTTTTTACCTCAAACTACAAAAATCTAGGCTCATGCTCTATTAACTTCTACTCATCAGGGTTAGGGTCTTCAACTCTAGAGCAACTGGGATGAGCATTGACTTAGGCAAAATTCTACCTAATATAATCACACTATGCCTCACATTTTAGCTGGTGACCATGGCGAGTATCCCTTCTCAGATTCTCCTATTTGGTGAATAATTCCCCTGCCTTATTTTTTATTTTGGTGAGACAGAGTGAGTTCAGTCTCATAGGATGAGCAATTAAGACTATTCTAGGACTTGCACCACAGATTTCATTACGTTTCTCCCCAATACCCATGCTTCTTCCAAGCTTTCTTGTTTTTGTTGAAGGCACCAGATTATTCTATTCCACCATCATCCTTAACTCTTCATTCTCACATCTCAGATAATCAGTTGTCAAGTCCTGTGGTTTCTTTTCCCACACTATCCCTTGCATCCCTCCTCTTTTTTCCCCCCATATGGTTATCTTCTCTCCCTCCTCTTTGTCCTCATCACCTCTCCTCTGGATTATTATAATGAACTATCAATTGGTTCTTTTTTTAAAATTATTTTTTAAATTTATTTTTTATTCTCATTTTGTACAAATGTTTTTTTACATTAATAAAATATTCTTGTTTACAAGTAAACAAAATACCCCACTTCCCCATGAATATAGATAGATTGCTTGGGCAAAAAAGGTAAAGAGGAGAGAAAAAAATTAAAATAAAAAAATAATAGTAATAATTATAGGTATGGCCAGGTGGCACAATGGACGAAGCACCAGCCCTGGAGCCACAAGCACCCAAGCCCATATCCAGCCGCGTAAACCCAACAATCACCCAGCCATGTGACACACAAGCTCCCCGATCCCCACTGCCCTGCAAAAACCAAAAAGAAGAAAAAAAAAGACCCAAAATAAAATAAAATAGTAATAATAGTAGGGGTGGCTGGGTGGGAGACAGAGCATTGGCCCTTGAGCCAGGAGCACCTGGGTTGAAATCCGGCCCCAGACACCCAAAGATCACCCTGCTATGTGGCCCCAGGCAGGCCATGCAGCCCCACTTGCCCTGCACCCTCCCCCAAATAATAACAAAAAATGTGCTTGAGTCTTTGTTCCAACACCAACAACTCTGTCATGGGTGGATCTCATTCTTTACGATAAGTCCATCACAAAAGTTACTTCCATATTTTTCCAATGTTGCCATTGCTGATCACAACTCCCTCCTTTCTTATTTCTCCATTACCATGTACTCTATTTTCTCTCTCCTTTCACTCTGACTCTGCTGTAGGGTCATTGACTGGCTCAGCAGACAGATCCCTGGTCCTGGGGCCAAGAAGCCCTGAGCCCCCATACCACCCCTTAGGCCCAGAATCCACCTGGCCCCATGATTCCAGACAGGCCATCCAATCCCAGCCTCTTGCAAGAAGTAAAAAAGAAAGTGTGTTATATCTGACCACTCTCCCCCCATGGTCCATTCTTTCCTCCATCACTCACATCCCCACCCCTTCCCCCTGCTCCCCACTCCTTCTTACTCCAGATGTCTATACCCCATTGAGTATATATGCTGTTTCCTCTCCTAGCCACCTCTGATGAGAGCAAAGATTCCCTCATTCCCCCTTGCCTCTCCCCTTCCATATCATTGCAATAGATCATTGTAATAAAAAATCTTATGTGAAATATCTTGGACTATTCCCCCTCTCCTTTTTCTTTCTCCCATTCCATTTCCCTTTTTTTCTATTGACTCCATTTTTACACCATATTTTATCTTCGAATTCAGCTTTCCCCTGTACTTCAACTATAAAAGCTCTCTCTACCTGTTCTATTAACTGAGAAGGTTCATATGAATATTATCAGTGTCATTTTTCTATGCAGGAATACATGCAGTTCATCCTCATTAAGTCCCTCATATTTCCCCCCCTCTCCTCCAATCTCCATGCTTTACCTGAGTCCTGTATATGAAGATCAAACCTTCTGTTCAGCTCTGGCCATTCCAAAAGGAACCTTTGAAATTCCCCTGGTTAATTGAAAGTCCATCTTTTTCCCTGGAAGAGGACATTCAGCCTTGCTGGGTAGTTCATTCTTGGCTGCATTCTAAGCTCTTTTGCCTTCCTGTATATTGTATTCCAAGCCCTACGATCTTCCAATGTAGTTGCTGCTAAGTCCTGTGTGATCCTGACTGCAGCTCCACGATATTTGAACTGTGTCCTTCTGGCTGCTTGTAATATTTTCTCTTTGACTTGGGAGTTCTGGAACTTGGCTATAATATTCCTGGGGGTTGGTTTTTTGGGATCTCTTTCTCTGGGGGATCGGTGGATTCTCTCCATTTCTATTTTGCCCTCTGCTTCTAGAATATCAGGGCAATTTTCCTGTAGTAATTCTCTGAAAATGATGTCAAGGCTCTTTTCCTGGTCATGACTTTCAGGTATTCCAATAATTTTTAAATTATCTTTCCTAAGTCTGTTTTCCATATCAGTTGTTTTTTCAATGAGGTATTTCACATTTTCTTCTAATTTTTCATTTTTTGGTTTTGAAGTATTGATTCCTGATTTCTGGTAAATTCATCAATCTCCCTGAATTCTATTCTTTGTCTGAAGGATTTGTTCTCCTCAGAGAGTTTTCTTATCTCTTTTTCCATCTGGCCAATTTTGCTTTTTAAAGCATTCTTCTCCTCAATAACTTTTTTGAACTGTTTTATCCATTTGACCTAAGCTGGTTTTTAGCATGCTATTTTCTTCAGCATTTTTTTGGATTTCCTTGACTAAGCTGCTGACTTCATTTTCATGTTTTTCCTGCATCTCTCTCCTTTCTTTCCCCAGTTTTTCTTCCAACTCCCTCATTTGATTTTCAAAGTCTTTTTTGAGCTCTGTCATGGCCTGAGCCCAATTTCTGTTTTTCTTGGAGTCTTTAGATGCAGGAGCTTTTGCTTTCTCATCTTCAGACTGAGTATTTTGATCCTTCTTGGGCTCAGTTGCAAAATATTTTTCAATAGTCTTCCTTTTGTTTCTCTGCCTGCTCATTTTGCCAGCCTGGGCCTGGTTTGGGGTGCTTCCTGAGCTTTTGGGACATTCCCACAAGGGTCTCAGTGTGTGAAGCTCTGTCCTCCCTCCTGGTCTGTGAATGACCATAAGCACCTCCCTCTGCCACGGGGCTAAGGTCGGGGGGTCCCTGCTGTTCTATGGGGGGGCGGCCTAGACTGCAATCAGGATCTGAATGTGGTCAGAGCCCTAGAGTCCTGTTCCTGGGGTTGAGGACAGAGCTTGCAGTCTCTCTTCACTCCCCTCCCTCAGCTCAATGGGCTCATGCCCTGGGGGCTCCTGCTTATTGGCTCTGCCTGCTTCTGTTTCCGGCTCTGGGCTGCTGAAAGACCAAGCTGCTCCCTGTGTGCCCCGAGGGCTGGGCTCCATGTGCCCACTCTGGCAGAGGTCCCCCACTGTTCCCCCACTTTGTGCCTGGTACTCCTTGGGGTGCAGCTCAGGAGACTCCCCCGCTGCTGTGAGCTGTGGCTTCCAGCACCCTGGGGCTGCCTCCGGGAGGCTGAAGTTCTTTGCCTCTGGCGGGCTACCCCTCTGGCAGGCTGCCTCTCCGATCCTGGGCTGCAGAACCTTTCTGCTCTTTTCCAGGTTACCTTGAGTAGGAGAACTGCCTCACTGGGTCCCTTTGTGGGTTCTGTCTCTTGAAAGTTTAGTTAGAGTCCTTAGCTGATGAGTTTTATCAGAGAGCTCCTAAGACTGGATCCCTTCTTGTCGCCATCTTGGCTCTGCCCCCTATCAATTGGTTCTTGAACCTCTTCCTCACTCCAATCCATCTTCCATACAGTTATTAGAGTAATTTTCTCAATTGTCGCAGGATTGATCTTGTCATTTTCCTACTCAATGAACTCCTAGATCCCCATTAGATCTAGGATTAAATATTATTTTGTCTTTTCTCCATTAAAAAATACCAATTTTGCTTATTTTATGATATACCTAATCATTAACAGAGTAGTAAATGTATACAACTTATAAATAACACTCTTCCTCTATTTCTGTCTCTGTCTCTCTGTGTCTTTCTGTCTCTTTATCTCTGTCCCCACATATATTTTATATACTCAAAAATTTTGGCTGATGGGATGCATCATCAAGGATGTTTGGAGATTGTAAGTCAAATCAATGGTATTAGAAAGGAGAAAATAGATACAAAAGACATTGATAAGGTGTAATTAACCATATTTAGTAAGTGGTAGGATATAGGAGATAAAGAAGAGAGAAGAGTAAAATATATTCCCTAGACTTCAAATTGGAGGTCAATAGGTGACAGCAAAAATATGTGGAGAATCAGTATAAAAGAAATAGATGAATTGGATGAAAAGTGTACTCTCCACTGGGAACTCCTTGGCATGTTCTACATTCATGTTTTGTTGCCATTCTGCAGATCCATATGCATTCTATGAATAGAATGAGGTCTCAAATGAAAGTTTTTAGCAATGAGTAGTTGTCCTTCCTGAAAGCATAGTCTTTCTTGGTAAATGGAAAGATAAAAAAGGAGAGGACCAGAAATTTTCTCATTTTAAACTGCAAGATCATTATTTTTGGAGTAGATGAAGTGAACATTTTATTATTTTAAGAGTTATGTACTAGTAATCAATAGACATTGTAGAAAAAAATCACAGTTTTTTTAAGCTTTTAAAAGTGACTTTTTCTGAACTTTCTGGAGCATAATTTTACATATTTTAAGTAATATTTTTAATGGAATGAAAAGATTCCTTTGCGATATCATTTCTTCTGTGTTAATTCATTCTCTGCCTGACAGCCCATACTCACAAGAATAGTCATAAGGAACAACTTCCCACATAGTAGTTCTCCCTGTGTCCTTGTGTTTTCAGGACAACTTCTTTTTGCATGACTTGGAGATTAAATATTTCAGAGAAATAGACAAGTCAAATTTCCTCTAAAACTTCTTATCTACTAGGTAGGCATTATTACTAGTACTGAATCCACATGACAATAACTTAGCATATCATTAACAATTTCCTCTTTCAGAATACCCTAGATGATATCTTTTGAAATAAAGAATTATTTAGAAAGCACCTGTGAAAATTAAAAAAACTTCTCAGTTTGAGAGGATCTAGACTGTCTTGGGATATGTCTTCTCTAGAGACTCTATCCTGGCTACCCCTGCATTGCCCCTTTCTGGAAATTTTCATAACCCACATCTCCACTAACCATTGTCAATCCCTAATTATCTATGATATCAGAGATGGTAAATCAATCATATGTGCCTGTGTGAAAGACTATATCTTTCTAAAAAAGTCAGGGTCCTAACTAATATCATGAGCTGCCTCAGTGTGGAGGTGACAAAGGACCTAGCTGTATCATTCATTGGTTATGAGAATAGAACAACTATAATTTTCACTAAAGTCCTCCATACAGTAACCTGAAGATCACTGCAACTGGATTCTATCCTGGATTAGGGGTATCATTTACTATCATGATCTTGGATATAGAGGTCAGTTCTCTGGTTGTATCTTATCTGTGTCTGCCCTTTTGTGAGTGAAACTACACTATAATAAAGTCCAGTTCCTTTAAGGACATATAGTTTGTATGAATCACTTGTGAAACTCCATAAGTCTCAATAACACAATAGAATGTGAGTGTGAAATACTAGGATTTTCACAGAAAACTCATGTTTTATTTCAAATAAAATTAGTTGTTGCCAACGACACAGAGAGTATTTAGACTCTTAGTCTAAACATTTCTGCATCTGAAATGTTGATATACATTGAAATCATATCCCCACATATCACTACATTTGTCTTGGCCTACCTTAGTCAGAGTGAATGGGTGAAAATATTTCAGTGTTCTTTTCTTCTTGCCAGCTTGAGGACTAACTTTAGCTCCTATCCATATGAGGATGAGTACCTTGGAAATACTTTCATTTATATCCTTTCCTCCCATTTGTTTTAAAATAATCCTTCTGATAATTTTTTTTGTATGTCATTTTTTGATGAAAGACAATATTGCATGGTAGAGATCCAGCCTCAAAATCAAGAACTAGGTTCATTCCCTGTCTCTGACACATCCTGGTTGTGTGATACTAGCCTAGTCACCTAACCTCTTAGTGCTCTAGGCAATTCCTGAAGACTTTAAGTTGTACAGAATGTGATGATCTGTACTGATAGGAATTTCCTAACTTGAGACTTCCCCATATCAATTAAATTACAGATCTAGTCACTCTCCCTTTCCAATTTGATAGCTTACCAGTATGTATGTGATTAGGGCAACAAAATAATACAGCAAAAGTTTAGTTATCTAGGGTGCTCAGGGATGAATGGAGCTAATTCAGAGGTAACTCCTATAAGTAGCAGTATGATATTATGTCCTGTCTCCACAATATATTGACTATATAACTCTGGGTGAATCAGTCAGTACCCTAGCCAACTCTTTAAGACCACCTATATGTGGCACAGAAGGTACTGATTAACCCTGGTAATGGGAAATTCCCTATCCAGGATCTCCCTATACAAAAGAAATCACAAACTAGTCTTTAACCCTATCCCTACAGTATTTAAGTTCAGTTGGAGTACATCTGGGGAGGAATAAAAGATGAGGCTGAAAAGATATGATACCACAAGATGTGAAATGTCTTTAATTGTATGAAGAGGAAGTTGAACTTTATGATTAATAAATGAAAAGTTTATTCTAGCAGAAATATGAAGTATGGATTAAAATGAAGAGAGAGAGAAGAGGTAGAAAAACCTATTAAGAGTCTATTAAAGTAGTCTATCTTTTAGGTAATGAAGGTGTGTACTAAAAGAAGAGAAGATGGAAATAGGAAGGGACAAATTCAAGAGATGATGTGAAAGAAATACAGGACCTGAAAACACATTAGATCTGAGTGGCAGGAAAAAAGGAAAGCTCAAAGATGACTCCAAGTTTTTAAATGCAAGTATCTAAGTGAATATTGGTACCATAGAATCAGGGGAAGGATGAGGAAAGACAATGAGTTTTGTACTGAACATAATGGGCATATTTAATTTGAAGTGCAAATGGAATGGGCCATGAAATTCAAAGGAAAGCTTTGTTCACCCGCCCTTCTCATAGCAGGCATCTTTTCATCTTCCCTATTGCTGCTCCTCTCTTACCATCTGGGGGGGAAAAAACATCTAGATCAGAGCTGGTAAATTATTTCATTCAGTTTTGAAATTTAGTCCTAGTTCTAAGCTGACCTCACTAGTGAGTCAATGCAAAATCACCTAATCCATTGTATCCAACCTGTCACAGACCATACTTTCTTATCTCTCCACCCAGGAGAGTTTTTTATTCTCCTTGCCACTCACCCATCTCTACTCTCTCCCTGAAACTTTACATTTCTTGCTCTGGAAATGATGCAAATTACTACTACCATGACTGGAAAGGGTCTTAACAATCACCTGCCCTATGGTTCTACCAAAACTCCATCCTCAGGTCAATATTCACTCTTTTATATACTTCTTGAGAGCAGGGATTATCTAACTTTTTGTGCTTATACCCCAAAACTATCATAATCCCTGGAATATAGTAGTCATTTATATTTTTTAAAAATATTCAATATTTAAAAATTCAATCATTCATTTGAGAGAAGCCAGGACTAGAGATATAAATGAGAAAATCATACACACAGAGATAATAGTCAAAGGTATCTGAGTGAATGAGATTGACAGAGGAGAAAATATAGAAGAACAGAGAATTAAAGACAGATCCATTGGGGTAAATTTACATTAAGTGGATGGGAAGAGGTTAGGGATTCTATGAAAGTTTTGTAGTCATGTTTTAGAGAACTGAGAGACCCAGTACAGTTGAGGTTGAAGGAGGAGACAGCATCTGGAGGAGAGAGTCAAAAATACTAAAAGTTTCAGAGAGGAAAAGGATAAAGACTTGTAAAAATATTACTCATTTTGAAAATTAAAGGCATAGTTTTAGTAGAATGGTAGAAAAAGAAACCTACAAGAGCCTGAGGAGAGTAAATAGTGACACAGTAGATGTATTGTGTATAGAAAACATTTTCAAGAAGTTTAACAGCAAAGTGGAAGAAAGTCATAGGATAGTAGTTGAATAAACTAAATATTTAAAAAAATTCAAAATTTATTTTTTGCTGTTGTTACTGAGTTGTTTCAGTCATGACTCCATTTTGGAGTTTTCTTGGCAAAAATACTAGATTGGTATGATATTTCCTTCTTTAGTTCATTTTTCAGTTAAGGAATTGAAACAGGATTAAATGAATTGTGCAGGGTCACATGGTTTATAAGTATCTGAGAGTGTATTTAATAATAATAATAATAATAATAATAATAATAATAATACTGATATCTAGCATTTACATATCACTCATTTAATCCTTACACCAACCTTAGGAGGTAGATGGTATTATTGTCATTTTACAGTTGAAGAAATTGAGACATGAATAAATAAAATGTTCAGTCAGCTAATAAATGTCTGAGGCTGAATTTGAATTCAGGTCATCTAGAATCCAGATCTAGTGCTCTCTTTTAGCTACGTTGAACCTCACAACCATGTTGTGAAGGAGGAAGAGGAAATATTATTCTCTGTTTTACAATTGAGGAACCTGAGGTCAAATTATTTACCCATGGTCACTGCCAGCAAGAGCCAGAGTTGAGATTCACCATAACTCTCTGTCCATCAAGGATGAGGAAAAAGAATAGCTTGAAAATTCTTATATTTTAATCCATATTATATTATAACCACAAACTATGTCTAGTTTCCTCATTATACTTTTTAACTAAAAAAAGTTTTGGATTCATGAGACACAATGGAGCTTCTATTTTACATTATAGCCTATCTGTAATTTATATCTTTTATTATTAATAGGCTAGTTATTGTACTTGTCCAGCTATGCTGAAGTTATACCCACTTTTTAGCACTTTCTTTAGTATGAATAATCCTCTTATTTTGGCTAGATTTTAACATCCTCCCATTACTGAGCTTACTTTCCCTTATATTAATATCTATAAATTCCAAATTAATATGTTTTATAGGATATTTTTAATAGGAGATTTCCTTTAAGGGTTAGGGTCTTTGTCTCTTCATTTACAATCATCATTCCTCCAAAGTGCACTGCTTTCTAAAATGCCAAATAAAAGTTCCTTCTCTCTAAAAATGGAGTTTTCTTGAACAATGAAATGCCTTTTTATCCCCATGTATTATCTGATTTATGAGGACAGAATGGTGTTCTCGTATCCTTCAAAAAATACCCAGTAACTCAGAAAATGTGTTATGTTTTAAAAATTTGTTTAAAAATTATAAAGGTACATTATGGCATATTGGTTGCAATGGATATATTTTTTTAAATTATCTCCACTATATGCTATACATTTCTGAGGGGAAGCAAAAAGATTTTCTAATACTATCACCATTTGAATAAGCTCTCTTAAATATATTGAAGTTTCAATTGAGATCCAGGTTAATTAACCTTGTTCATTTGTGCTTATAAAACATAATGTAATTATAATGCATTCTCATAAATGAGGTTGTTTTTCTCATTTGTCAAGCAATTGATCAACATGAATTTTATTAATTGCCCATTATGTTCAGACACTGTGCATATAAATGCAAAGAAGGAAAGAATTCTTACTCTCATGGAGCTTACATTTTTTTCCCATGGGAGACAATATCTAGAGATATAAAATTTCTTTTAAAGGTAAGAAATTATTGTCCAGTTGATTTGATCACTAATTTTCATGGAAAGCTCAATTGATTTCTCTATTTCATCATTATTTGATATTCTCAAACTGGGAAGAGAGATGATTTTTTTCACTCCTACCATTCTATCTGCTTAAGCCTTTCTCTTCCTCCAGCACCCCTATCCAGGGGAGAATAAGATATTTATGCAGAAACAGCCTAAATGGACTTAGTGAGACCTTGACATGAAAAGCATTCTAAGAACCCCAATATTTATCTTTCTGGCGTACCCTGACCTGGATGGGTATATTTATATAAGGTACTGACTCCCTTTGTCCTACTCAGCATGAACCATCCCTTCCCCTTGTAGAAACTCTAAGCTCATCAGACTATTCAATACATTTCCTAAAGTTCTTAGTTTCCATAGATTTTTGTTTTCAAAAGCATTTTGTTGCACCACTACCTGCTGCCAATATGCTCCAAATTGGACCTCCAAAAACCTAGACTAGAAGGAACTAAAGCATTTAAATAGGAATTTCTACAGAGATTATTAACTTTGGGGTCCTTGAAATTGTTTAATTTTTTTTGTAATATGTTGATAACTATATTTAAATACAATTAATTTCCTTTGTAATCCTATTTATTTTATTTTAGGTATTTTAAAACAATATTTAGAGAAGGAGTCATTCACTTCACCAGGTTGCTCAAGGAATCCATGACAAAGGTAAAGAACTTTTGCTCTAGGATCATGCAATCTCCTCTTCATATTGCCATTTTCCATTCTGTGGTTATTCACATTTCCAGTTTAGCTTCTCCTACTACGTGTCCAACCTTGAGGGAAAAATCAAAATCTTAAAAATCTACAGCTGAGTATCTTGAAAAAGATTAAGCAACTGTTCAGTGGCAGAATTGAAATTTCTGGCTCCAAGTTCAATTCTATTTTTGTTTTTTAGATTTTTCAAGGCAATAGGGCTAAGTGGGTTGCCCAAGGCCACACGGCTAGGTAATTATTAAGTGTCTGAGGCCGGATTTAAACTCAGGTACTCCTGACTCCAAGGCCAGTGCTCTTATCCACTGCGCCACCTAGCCACCTGTAATTCAATTTTCTTTAGTTTTCTGTTTCTTCTTCTGAAAAATAAGAGGGTTGGAACAAATGATATTAATTCCCTCGAATTTCTAAAGTTCTATGTTTCTAGAATTTGAGATTAAATTAAGTAAATTATCTAAAGATTCAGATTTCAAGAGTTCTTTTTGCTCTTTATGCAGCCTGCTATTCCTTCTTCCTATTCCATTGAAATCTCAAGTTTTTCTCTAGTTTTGTAAGGAATTTCATTTGGAGGTAAAGATTCCATCCTGTGACTTCCTCACAGCTTTTTGTTACATCTTACCTCTTGAGAGTATTTGAGACCTAAATCACCTTAAGTCTAAATAACACTTCAGCTTTATGTCCCATTATTCTTTTAGATAAACCTTTTTTGCTCCAAAGAGATGAATTTGTTTTCTATCTTCAGAAACAATCTCACTTTTTCTCTTGGAATTTTCACTTTTCTTTTCATTCTTGGATGTCTTTCCCACTCTCTGCCAACTACCTCAATCTTTCCAGACAAGTCCCAATATTAATCCTTTCCTCATGAGCCAAGAGCAAAATGATCACTAATTCTCAAAAGTTGCCTCTGCTACTCATTTGGGAATTAATCAAAATAAGGTTATTTTATTTTATTTTATTTGTTTTTTGCAAGGCAATAGGGTTAAGTGACTTGGCCAAAGTCACACAGCTAGGTAATTATTAAGTGTCTGAGACCGAATTTGAATTCAGGTCCTCCTGACTCCAGGGCCGGTGTACTATCCACCATGCCACCTAGATGCCCCAACAAGATTATTTTTAACTTTACATTATTAGATAATTTTCTACTTATCTATACCTTATCTTCTGAAGTAAACTGCAATCTCTTTGTGAGCTTGGACCATATGTTATACTTTTTGCTTTGCCCAAATGTTTAGTGTTTAATGTTTTTTTTACATTGCCTTTTATTATAGTAGGTATTCAAAAAATATTTGTTGGGGGCAGCTAGGTGGCACGGTGGATAGTACACCGGCCCTGGAGTCAGGAGGACCTGAATTCAAATTCGGTCTCAGACACTTAATAATTACCTAGCTGTGTGGGCTTGGGCAAAGGCATTTAAGCCCATTTGTCTTGCAAAAAAACCTAAAAAAACATTGTTAATTGATTGATCTTTGCTCTTTTAGTTTCTCCTTTGAATACACATTAAATTATTTCCTATGTGAGTTTTTAGCTTCCTTTTTTTAGAAGTCTCTTTTTATCTTGGTAACGTGTGTTGGTAACAACTTGGTAACAGTGGAAAGACAGAAAATATCATAGACATAATCAAGTTCCTTTTTGTTTGCAGGAATCCATATCTTTCCTTTTTTTTCCAATTTGAATGGAGAAATTTACAACTCTTAAAGGAAAACAATTCCACTTTCCAATCAGCTATCTTATTGTTGGGAAATAAGTAGTTAGTTACTTAAATAATAATTATATTTCTTACACATATCTTTGTTCCTTTATCAATAACATGCTACAGCATTATTTCCAGTATTAACTAAAACATTTTCCACTATTAACATTTAGAGATGCTATATTTTTCTTAATTTTTCCCTGGAAATATTTTACCAATTTTCCTTTTAAAAAATTCATATCATAAAGATTTTTCAAATTTTATTGGAAATTCCTCTTCTATTAATTTCATTTGCATTGATTCTTATTAATATTATTTTGACGTTATTTACAACATGCATGGGCAGCCAATTGCTGCAGTGAATAGAGTACCCAACCTGGAATAAGAAAGACTCATCTTCCTGAGTTCAAATATGGGCCTGTATGACCCTAGGCAAATCCTTGAATTCCCATTTGCCTCAGTTCTTCATATGAGTTGGAGGAGAAAATGGCAAATCACTTCAGTATTTTTTAAAGAAAACTAACATGGAGTCATGTAGAGTTGGATGTAACTGAAACAACTGAATAATACCAGACACATGCATGACTATAGAAAATAGAATTTACACTATTTTCCAAAGATGTTTTTTAATTTTGAACTTGTGTTCTCTTGTTCAATAGCCTACTCTGTTCAACTTGTCAGTTTCAACATAAGTATTGTACTCAAAATTCAGTAATTTTTTATTTTAATGCAAGTTCCTTTCTTTCTATGAAGATCTTGCTAAGAAATTTTTGCTGTGTGCCCTTCTTTTCCATTCCTCTGACAATAAGATACAGACAAGAGGGAATATATAATTATAAATACTCTCTTTTTAAATTGTATCCTTTTTATGTTCAAATTTTTATTCTACTAGGTAGATTTTTAAAGTTTTGTGCTTATTATAAAATTCAAAAACCAATATTTTATTTCCTTTAAATATTTAGTGTATAAGGATCTCTTTGTATTTCTATCCCTCCCTCCCTCCTTCTTTCTTCTTGTCTTCTTCCTTTTTTCTTCTTCCTTTTTGTTCTTGTTCTTGTTCTTGTTCTTGTTCTTGTTCTTGTTCTTGTTCTTGTTCTTGTTCTTATTCTTGTTCTTGTTCGTCTTCATCTCTTCTCTCTCTCTCTCTCTCTCTCTCTCACACACACACACACATGTACACACACACACACACAGAGTCATAATACACATTCTAGGAGAAGGAATCTCAGACTGTCTCATACAACTACAATCTTGAAAAGTTCCTCAACTTGCTGCACCATCAGATACCTATGATTGGTCATCTAACCTATGGTCGAAGATCTCCAGAAAAGGGAAGTAAACTCTTCTTCAAGGAAGTAATTTTGTAGAAATTTCTCCTTGTTAGTAAATTTTTGTCTCTTTTCAACTTTTACTCATTGACTCCTCGTTTTGGCTTTTTGGATTAGCTTAATAAAGCAAATCTCTATTTAATTTGAGAAACCTTCAAACATTTCAAGTTAATGAACATGTAATTGATTTCTTTTTTTTTAAAGGGAAATCAATATACTTCAATATACACTTAGACTGGAGGTCTACACTTAGACCATAGGTTGACAGCATTTTTCAGCATGAGTACTTTGGAATTGTTTTAGATTATTGTCTTAATTAGATTAGCTAAGTCAAATATCTTAAAATATTGCTGTTACTATTTACAAGATTCTACCAATTCTGTTCACTTCAATTTATATCAGTTGACATAAATTTTCTCAGTTTATTCTGAAGCCATTCCCCTTGTTATTTTTATAGCACAATAACATGTCATTTTAATCAAATACAACTTATTCAGACAGTCCCTGATTAATGGGGATCCCCATAATTTCCAATTTTTTGCACCATGAAAAGAACTGATATTATATAATCATATATAATATGTATATATTTTTTTGTACACATATGACCTTTTTCTTTTTCTTTGTTCTCTTTGATTTTTGGCATTGTAGGGGTATGGCTAGGTCAAAGGGTATGCATAGTTTATTTACTTTTCCTTTTTTGTCATGTTAGCCAATCAAATTGAAGTGGTATCACAGGGTTGTTTTAATTGTAATTTTTGCATTTTTCTCTCCCTCCCTTGCCTACTCCTACCTAAGATAGCAAATAATCTGATATAGACCATACATGTAAAATCATGCTATATCATGCTGTGAAAGAAGATTCCGAACAAGGGAAGAACCACAAAAAAAGAGAAAAAAAGTTTCTGTATTTGTTCTCTTTATTGCCATTTCTACCTCCTCTGTAGATCTTTGATATGCATTCGGACTACATATTTCTTTCTTTGGATGTGGATGGCATTTTCCATTGGAATTGTCTTGGATCATTGCATTGCCAAGAAGGGTTAAATATGTCATAGTTGATAGCTGTATAATGTTGCTGTTACTATATATGATATTTTTCTAGTTCTGCTTACTTCTCTCAGCATCAGTTCATGTAAGCCTCTCCATGTTCTTCTGAAATCTGCCTGCTCATCTTTTCTTACAGCACAATAGAATTCCATTATATTCATATACTACTACTTATTCAGTTGTTGGGCTTCCCCACAATTTCCAATTCTTTGCCAATACATAAAGAGATGCTCTAAATACTTTTGTACATATAGGTCCTTTTCACATTTTTATGACCTCTGAGATGGAGATCTAGAAGGGGTTTGCTGGATCAGAGTAGGTACGGCTTTATAATGTTTTGGCCATTGTTCCAAATTGCTCTCCAGAATGGTTGGATCGATTCACAATTTAGCCAACAATGTATCAGTGATCCAATTTTCACCATGTAAATTCATTTCAATTCAATTCAATGTAATTATACAAGTATATATACATACATATATATATATATATATATCTATATATAGTGTCAATTATATGTCAGATATTTCTTTAGCTTCTGGGAGGTGTAAAAACAGTGTCTCATTTTTTTTTATGAAAAACATTTATCTTCAGAAGATTTTCAAATCTTTATCTTGAGCTCTAACCTTCATTTTGAATCTCATTTTCACATATTCTATGCTAGCTGGACAACTACATCTGGTTGTTCTAGCAATGTCTCAAATTCAAAATATTCAAACTTGATCTCATTGTCTTCCTTCCAAAATTTAACTTCTTCATGCCTATTGATGAACTAAAACCTTGGAATTTTTCTGTTTCTAACTCTCTTGTCTGTCTCTGTCTGTCAGACTACCTCTCTTTCTCTTTCACATATGTATACATAGACATGCACACATATTAAATTCTGTCATTTTTATTTGAAATATCGACCTTACAGATTCTCCTTATCTTGCTCCTGGAAAATTTTGATAACATGTTTTCTTCTACCATGGTTTTCCTCTCTCTAGTCTCTCTTTTTTTTTCCCTTCACAGTGCTGGCAAAATAATCTTAGAAATGCATTGTTTATGTAACTGTTCTCTTTGATATCATTTCTACCTCTTCTGTTGACATATCTTGGATTGAACTTTTATGGTCTAAGCATATCATTTTCATTGTCGGTGATGGACAATTTGTTATAAATTTTTTGAATATTTTCCATTTTATTCAGGTTATAGTCTTCCCACCATTTTCATTCTAAAATGCCCTTGGAATGACTTTGCTTAGTTGGACATCATGCCAAACTTTCTTTAACCTGGTTTTACTCTCCATTGATTCCCTCTACTTTATAAGATGATACTACTCATAATCATCCATCATTCTTCTTGGTAAGATTTTAGAAATTACTTTGTGGTTTAAACCTGGTATTGTGTTTTGGAAGCCATCTACTGCTGGCAAGTCTGATGTTTGCTGATAAAACTATCTTTCACAGTATTTTGTTCCTATTGTAGCAACTAATTCATATTTGTTAAACTTGTGAATAAGATTGTTATAATTGGTGTCAATATCATTTATATTTTATTTCTGATTTTTTGCTATTTGCTTAAATAATTAGGGGTTATTTGTTATAAACCAGATATTTTCTAATAATCATTATTCTTTCTTCTTGTTTTTGCATAATTTCTGATTATATCCCTGATGAATCAGTGGTCTGATTCTACTCAGCTAGCTGAACCAGGGATAGTAATTAATAATATGTCTTTTACTATTTACTAAAATATAATTGATTTAATTTTAATGGTGTGATTTAGTAATCAATATGTCCATTTACTACCAATTAGTTTTTAAAAGAAAATGTTCATTATATAGAGGTGTGAAACTTCCATGTAATATATGAGTTTTTGGCCTCTTCTTTCTCTTGATCTGTATCTTCCTGTATATATTTCTACCTACCTTTCCCTTTCCCCTCTTTCACATTGAAGTAGCCAAATATCAGAGTGCATCTCTTATCAAATTCTTCTGTTACTGCTCTTATCAACTGGTGTTTGTGCCTTGTAATTATTTTCATGGTGGTTACTTACAAATGTTTTTTGTTGATATTGCAATTTGGCACAATCAAATACCTCATGGAATTATGTTTCTTTTTTTCCTTTGTCCATATGATAAAACCATTCTGCTTTAAGTATTATCTGTGACCCATTCTTCTTTTTAGCTACCATTCTTTCTCTTTTCTAGTTTCATTTATAGTTAAGATTATCAAAATTTCAATAATTTAGCTTTTACAGCAATATGTCTTGTTTCCTCATTGATGCAATGGAAAGGTACACTTGAGTATACAATGAGGAAGTCAGAAGACCAAGACTAAAAAGAAAATTCAGTAATTATATGCTAGAAAGACAAGATGGACTGTTCCCATAGCAAGAATAAATGATATCAAGTAGACTGCCAGAGAACTCCAATGGTGCTTCAATCCCTTATGTTTCCCTAAGGGATATAGTTTTCTAATTTTCCTTTAATATATATTTCCAGAGAACCTCTATAGATAGAAACACAAACCACAAGATATGACTTCATCCATCTATGTTTCACACAAGTATGGTAGAGGTATTAATAATGTTGGGCCTCTGAATAATAAGGGCCTTTGAAGAGTTTACCAGAGTATAGTACAATACAGGGTTTGAATTGATTTTCCCAAGTTAAATCATATAATCTTTGAAAAGAGTTATTCATACTAGAAAAGATATATATATATATATGTAACTGTCTATATACATATTTGTGAAAGTATGTAAGTGTCATATACACATAAATAGTATATATTATGTGGACTTTTAATATATATTATGTATTTATACACATATATAAAAATTAAATATAAAACAAAAAAGAACAATTATATGTAGAAAATGACTCTGTATCAAACAATACTAATTATCTATTCATAAATTCCCCAAAGTCAATGATAAAGGGAAATGTGACAGTTTTCTTTTTTTAGTAGTATTTTTTCCAATAATATATATGAAGATAAGTTTTTAACATTCACTTTTATAAGATTTTGAGTTTTAAATTTTTTCCCTTTCTCCCTTCCCTCTCTCCTCCTCTAAATGGAAAGTAATCTTATATAGATCAGACATGTGCAGTCATGTTAAACTTCTTTCCACATTAGTCATGTCATGAAAGAAGAACAAAACAAAAGGGAATAACCCACAATCTCCCTCCCCCCAAATAAAAAAAAGCAAAAATAGTTTGCTTGGATCTGAATTCAGACTTCATAGTTCTTTCTCTGAATGTTGAATCATTTGGAATTTTTTTGGATTACTGTATTATTGAGAAGAGAAGTATAACTTTATTATAATTTATCAGCATACAATGTTGCTGTTACTGTACATGATGTTCTCCTGGTTCTTTTCACTTCACTCAGCATGTAAGTCTTTCCAAATTCTTTTGAAATCTGTCTGCTCATCATTTCTTATAACACAATAGTCTTCCATTATATTCATATACCAAAAGTTGTTCAACCATTCTGTAGTTGATGGACATTCTATTGTTTCCATTTCTTTGTCACCACAAAAGAGCTGCTCAGATATTTTTGTACTTGTAGGTCCTTTTCCTTTTCTTTATGATCTCTTTGGGATATGAGCCAAGTAATGGTATTTCACAGTTTGATTGTCCTTTGGGCACAGTTCCAAATTGCTCTCCAAAATAGTTGGATGCATTCACAACTCCACCAACAATGTGGTAGTGTATCGATTTTCCCACATCTTCTCCAACATTTATCCCATTTTTCTTTTCTGTCATATACTATGAGAGATATGGGACGGTGCCTAAGAATTCGTTTAATGTACATTTCTTTAATTGGTAGAGGACACTGTTTTCAATTCAACTTGAGAGTAGTCTTAGTGAGACTCATTACAGAAATGCATATATCAATAATCAAGAAAATATTTGTGAAGGTTCACACCAATTTTAGTGATAACAATAGGTAAATATGCAGAAAATGGTTCAAAATATTAAACAGATATAATTAATATATGCAAATCCAGATATATAGGGAATTTAAGCAGATACATTGGGAATTAAAGAAACAGAAAATGTGTAAAATAAGAGGAATCTGTTCTAGGAATATGTAGAATAGTCATTCATTCTTTTAGTCAACAAACATTAAGCAATTATATTTAATGCACAAAATAGAATACATTATATTCATATAGAATTTCAGTCTGGAAAGACTATTATCTCATTGTGTCACCTATAGTATAAAATGGAAGGAGCCCTGCATTTGTACTCCATGATCTTTAGTTTGAATCCTAGTTCTGCCACTTAAAACCTATTTGGGACTTTGGAATATTTAATGAATGTCTTTGGCTTCAATTTTCTTCATCTGAAAATAAAGAGATTGGACTAGATGTAAGAATTCTACCAGCTCTAAATCTATGATCTTAAGAAAAAGACCAAGGAAAACAGGACAGATATTAGGAGTGTGCTGAAGTTATCTTGTAATCAGAAAACGGTTCATCAAAAGAACAGAATTTGAGCTGGGTCTGAAGGGAGAATAAGATGTCAACAGTTACAGAGTGAAGTAAAATGAATGACTATTTAGGTCACCCAGTCCCTAGGTCCCAAAGACTTATTTTATCTCATTCTAACCTTGGAGCTAACTTGAATGCACTGAAAAAAGTCAGTAGTAAATTTTGTAGTGTGAGAATTTACATCTTGGAAATTAAAAAATTCCACAAATCAAGGCTTGCTTTATTTTTTTTCACATTGTCTAAACTTAAGTAGGTGATAGAGAAAATGTTAATAATGCAAATTAAATTTAAAAGTATGTCCTCTATATGTTTTTATTAACATTTTATTTTTTTCCAATTATATACAATAGTAGTTTCTACCTATCATTTTTTATAAGGTTTTGAATTTTACAATCCCCCCCTTCCCTCCCCCATCCCCCCCATAGAGGGCAGTCTGATAGTTTTTACATTGTTTCCATGTTATACATTGATTGAAATTGAATGTGTTGTAAGAGTAAACATAAGAGCAAACATAAACCTCCCTCTCCCCCAAGAAGATGAGTAACCTCAAGAATATTGTGTGTGTGTGTGTGTGTGTGAGAGAGAGAGAGAGAGAGAGAGAGAGAGAGAGAGAGAGAGAGAGAGAGAGAGAAATGTACTTCAGTCTGTTTTCAGATTCCAATGGCTCTGTCTCTAGGGTGAGTTGCTTTCTTTATCATAAGTCCACCAGAAAAGTTGCTTCAATATTTTTCCCACAGTTGCTATCACTAGCTGTACCTCCACTCTATTTCTCCCCACTCTCATTTATTCTTTTCTCTCTCTCTCCTTTCATCCTGGCCCTGGACAAAAGTGTGTTATATCTGAGTACCCTCTCCCTCAGTCTTCCCTCTCTTCTATCACCTATCCCCCCCTTCCCACCCCCCCTTCCCCCCTTATCCCATCCCTTTCTTCTCATTTTTCTCTAGGGTAAGATATATTTCTATACCTTATTAAGTGTGTATGTTATTTCCTCTTAGCCATTTCTCATGAGAATGAAGGCACACTCATTCCCCCTTGCCTTCCCCTTTTCCACTCCATTGAAAAAGCTTTTTCTTGACTCTTATGTGAAATTTCTTAGCTTCTTCTTCATCTCCTTTCCCTTCCTCCCAGTACTTTTCTTTATCACCCATTGACTCAATCTTTTTACTATATTATACCATTATATTCTGCTCCTTCCTGTGTCCTGTCTATATATGCTCCTTCTAACATCTCTTATAAATGAGAAAGTTCATATGAGTTATCAATATCTTCTTCCCATGCAGAAATGCAAACAATTCAACATCATTAAGCTCCTCATAGTTAGTCCCTCCCTCTCTTGCACCCCCTCTGTGGTTCACCAGAGTCCTGTACTTGGAGATCAAACTTTCTGTTGAGCTCTGGTTGTTTCAATAGGAAAGTTTGAAAGTCCCCTGTTTCATTGAAAGTCCATCTTTTTCCTCTGAAAGAGAATGTTCACTTTTTCTGGGTAGTTGATTCTAGGTTGTAAAACAAGATCTTTTGCCTTCCATAATATATTCCAATCCCTACAAAGCCCTCAATGTAGGTGCTGCCAGATCCTGTGTAATCCTGACTATGGGGCCTTAGTAGTTGAATTTTTTTTTTCTGGCAGCTTTTAAAATTTTCTCTTTGATTTGGGAGTTTTGGAATTTAGCTATAATATTCTTGGAAGTTTTTCTTTTGGGATCTCTTTTAGGAAGTCTCCAGTGAATTCCCTCAATTTTTATTTTACCCTCTGCTTCTAGGATCTCAGGGCAATTTTGCTGTATTATTTCTTGAAAAATGAAGTTTAGGCTCTTTTTCTGATCATGGCTTTCAGATAGCCCAATGATTTTTAAATTATTTCTTCTGGATCTCTTTTCGAGGTTGGTTGTTTTTCCAATGAGATATTTCACATTTTCTTTTAATTTTTGGCTTTTTTGAAAGAATTTTATTTCTTCCTGATTTCTTGCAGTCATCAGCTTCCTTTAGTTCCCTTCTGCATTTGAAAGACTTATTTTCTTCAGAGAGCTTTTTTATTTCCTTTACCAGCGGGCCAATTCTGCTTTTTAAGGCATTCTTCTCCTAATTTGCCTTTTGTTTTGCTTTTTCCATTAGACCTAAAATGGTTTTTAACATTATTTTCTTCAGTATTATTTTGTAATTCTTTTGCTAAGCTGTTGATTTGGCTTTCATGATTTTTCTTCATAGCTCTCATGTCTCCTCTCAATTTTTCCTCCACCTCCCTTAATTGCTTTTCAAAAAGTCTTTTTTGAGCTCATCCATAGTCTGAGCCCATTTTCTCTTTCTCTTGGAGGTTTTGGATACGAATCTTCGATTTTTTCCTGTACCAACCATTTAAACATGTTAAACCTAAGCCTATATTCCTTTTTTATTGGTTGATATATATATATATATATATATATATATATATATATGTATATAGATAGATAGATATTTAGATTAAAGATTTTATTTATTTTGAGTTTTACAATTTTTCCCCTAATCTTACTTCCCCCCCCACCCCCACCAAAGGCAATTTGTCAGTCTTTGCATTGTTTCCATGGTATACATTGATCCAAACTGAGTGTGAAGGGAGAGAAATCATATCCTTAAGGAAGAAACATAAAGTATAAGAGATAGCAAGATCAGACAATAAGTTATCAGTTTTTTTTCTAAATTTAAGGTAATAGTCCTTGGTCTTTGTTCAAACTCCACAGTTGTTTCTTTGGATACAGATGGTATTCTCCATTGCACAGAGCCCAAAATTGTGCCTGGTTGTTGCACTGATGGAATGAGCAAATCCATCAAGGTTGATCATGGCCCCCATGTTGCTGTTAGGGTATACAGTGTTTTTTCTGGTTCTGCTCATCTCACTCAGCATCAGTTCATTCAAATGCCTCCAGGCTTCCCTGAATTCCCTTCCCTCCTGGTTTCTAATAGAACAGTAGTGTTCCATGACATACATATACCACAGTTTGCTAAGCCATTCCCCAATTGAAGGACATTTACTTGATTTCCAATTCTTTGCCTCCACAAACAGGGATGCTATGAATATTTTTGTACAAGTGATGTTTTTACCCTTTTTTATCATCTCTTCAGGGTATAGACCCAGTAGTTGTATTGCTGGATCAAAGGGTATGCACATTTTTGTTGCCCTTTGGGTGTACTTCCAAATTTCTCTCCAGAAAGTTTGGATGAGTTCACAGTTCCACCAACACTAAGCCTATATCCCTAAAAAATACCTGTCATGAGTATGTGAGTGTTTATCATCTCTCAAAAAAATATGGGAAGAGCCAAGATGGTGGTGTGCAGGCAGCATTTCCCAGGACCTCCTTCCCTCCAAAACTCCAAAAGCCAAAATTTATGACTCTAGCCAAAATGTAGAGGGGCAGAACCCACAGAAAGACTGAGTGATACATTTTTCCAGTCCAAGATAACTTAGAAGTTCCACAGAAAATTTGAGTTTCACCAGGAACAGGAGTTGAAAAAAGTCCCAGTGGCAGTATAGCTCTAGAACAGCTTGAAGGGGTGGGGAGAGAATTCTACTACACCATAATGAGTGTGGAGTGAGGGAGCACCAGCCACAGGTGCAGCAAGAATCTGGAGAAAGTAGCCTGAACCCCCAGAGCAAAGCCCACAGACAGTAAGGGGGTCAGGGAAGACTGCAGATATTTCTCTGCTCTCCCTCAGGTTGTTTCGTACACTCAGATCTAGGTTGCAGTTTGGGCTTCCATACTAAGATAGCCAAGCACACTCAGTTTGGATCAATGTATACCACGGAAACAATGCAAAGACTGACAAATTGCCTTTGGTGGGGGGGTGGGGGGGAAGTAAGATTAGGGGAAAAATTGTAAAACTCAAAATAAATAAAATCTTTAATCTAAATATATATCTATCTATATACATCTATATATATATATATATATATATATATATATATATATATATCAACCAATAAAAAAAGAATATAGGCTTAGGTTTAACATGTTTAAATGGTTGGTACAGGATGGCATAATTAGTCAGTCTCAGAATTGACATTCAGACCTAGATCTCTGGTTTCTAAATGTAGTTTTTTAGATTTCTACTATTCTGAAGTATTCCTTAATAAATTAAGCAAAATAGTGGAAAATCCAGTTAAATTAACCACTAACCAACACTGTCTCATTCTATAGCTAGAGACAAAAATCATAAAAAGGGTGAAAAAATAAAGCAAACATAACCTCAACTCAGCTTTGACCTTTATTATCTGGCATTTTTGTACCCACTGTTAGTTTAAATTGTTAAAATGTTCATTTTTTTTTTTTTTGTATTTTGCTGAAGAGATGAAAGAAAAACTACATTGAAGAAGGCACAATTTCCTGTAATAGGAATTGTTCCCAGTGTGTTTACTTGTAATTCTTACAGATAGGATTGCAATAGGCAGAACAATGAAAACAATAGCTTAACACAATGGTTAACTCCAGAGTAGGGGTTCCCAGTTCTCTTTTTGTGATACCCTAGAGTATTTCCAGATATTTCTTAGATGGTTGCAGCCTTGATGTAATACAAAAATAAAATTAAAATATTTAAATATCTTCACATTAGCCTACCATCTTATAATTCAAGACAATTTATACAAAAACACATATGTATATTTCACAGAAACACTGAGGTAAGTAGAAAGACATCCTTGACTTTTAACTGAAGCAATGGAGCTTTAGGGAGGAGAGGTGATTTATCAAAGATCACATGAATAATAATTAACAGAGTTGAGGTTTGAAGCCCCTTGCAGTTTATTTTACATCTGGTTTGACTATATCAGAGTACTTTTAGAAGACTGATGGCTCTCATTAAAATTTTTAAAAAGGGAGAGGATTTGCAATTATTCAGAGCTTGGGATTCATTGCATCAGAATGTTAGAAATATTTAAATAAGACAAGAAACAATAAAAATACCCTGCCATCAAGTAAACTGAAAGGAGGGAAAAATGAATTATAAGTGACAAAAAGTAGCTCATTAACCAATGCAGAGCAAGTTGAAAGCCAACTGAGAGTCAAAGTATTCCAGAAGAGTGACATTCAGAGGAGAGACAGAAAAGGGAATTCAAGATAAAATGCAAGGCAGGAATTAAGGGTTTTTTTTAATACAATAATTTACAGCATCAGTTTGAACACAATGAAGAGAGATCTGCAAAAAATGAAGTGGTTTTCAAAATGAGTGGAAATGAAGAATGTTTGGGCTCATAGAAGAAATCAATTACAACTTGAATGAAGTCAACAAGGTGGAAGAGAGAGGTGAAGATCTAAAGGAGTTCAGTGTAGAATGAATTTTCTTGAGTTCAAGGAACTAATGATTTATATTTTCTGTAGAACTTATTACATTTTATAAGAATGAGTTCACTGGCTTAGTTGATTAGTGCATGCTATTAATATGCCGAAATCACGGGTTTGATTTCTATAAAGCACCAAAGAATAGCTGATAAAAACTCGTATAACTAAATAAAGCTAGCTGACAAACTCATAACTGCAATTTTCAGTTACAAGGATAACTAGATAAACCAAGTGTGACAATTCTACACAAACTCATTGCTAATAGAAGTTACACCTTCAATGGGCAGTGAATTAGTGAGATTATCAATATTTGCGAATGACAA
Source organism: Macrotis lagotis (assembly GCF_037893015.1). Taxonomy (NCBI): domain Eukaryota; kingdom Metazoa; phylum Chordata; class Mammalia; order Peramelemorphia; family Peramelidae; genus Macrotis; species Macrotis lagotis. The sequence continues at coordinate 170,904,560 of NC_133660.1, forward strand.
TAAGACACTATCCTCTGTTAAATTAGAGAATTTCCTGTTTCAGATAGGCACTCACCTATTCAGCATAGGTCTTATGAATACCAGTATCATTTTCATTCTCTTTCTCCTTCACTAGAACTAGGAGGTCTAATGATAATTAGTGACTAGCGACTTGGCTTCAGAGTAAGGAAGCTCTAGGTTTAAACACTTTCTTTGACACTGTCTGCTCTGTGACCTTGGGCAATTCACTTAACCTCTCACTGCCCTAGTCAGCTCTCTGATTATACATGTCTACAAAAGTGACTTTATTGGTAGAAGTTTCTGGGAACCTTTTAATTGGGTTAAAAAAATAAAAAAAAATTCTTACATTTTCCTGGAAAATATATTGAGATTTCTTCTTTGAAGTGGTTAAAGTGCCTCATCTCTATCATCCATCCATTGATTTATCAAACATTTATTAAGCATGTATTATGTACTAATCACTGTGCTAATGTCTGGGGAGATACTTCTGTAGATAGAAAAGTGACTTTATTACTGGCAAGGAAGTTAGACAAAGGTTACTAATACCATCCAGCCACTTTAAGTCTTGTTCCTGGGATGATTTGTATTGGCCTACAACTGGCATCATGGGAGTGGAGAGAGGTTGAAAGGAATTTTCTCAATTCAAGTCAAATACTAGGAGCCCAGGGAGTCAAGGGAGTCAAAGAAATGTTAATGTATTGGGAAGAACACTAGCTTTGAATTCAGGGAACAGGGATTTAAACACCACTTTTGTCATTTTTTTTACCTTGGTCAAGTCACTTAGTCTCCCTTGAACCTCAGTTCCTTCAGCCCTAAAATGAAGGAATTAGACTATGTGGCTTATAATCAGGTCCCTTCCATCTCCAAATCTGTTATCAGATGAATTTAAAAAATAGACTCAACCTAAGCCTGAAGTCTTTTGAAGATTGTGGCTTGGGGCTCAAATTAGAAAGGGGTTATTTGGCCAATAAGTTTATATACACTAAAAGAACTGTGACTCCCCTCACCCCCACATGATCCCTCTTCCTCTGCCACTACTTTATAGGTATATAAAAATTCCACAAAGAAGTTGCAATTTATAGTATACTAGCAAGTAGAGAGATTTTGCCAAAGTAGCCCAACTAAGGAGCACCAGCAGATGGCAACAGAAAGCAGCCCAAATGAAAAGGAAGTCTAGGTAGCAAAGCAATGAAGGGATATTTAATAAATACTAATTGATTGGTAATATAGCAATACAGCATAAACATAGCCTCTTGATACTCTATGAGGTCACTGATCAGTCAGATGGCATTGAGTGCTTTGTGAAGCAGTTAGCAAAGAACATTGAAAGAGGCAGGTTCCAGTTGGACTGCATTCTAGGAGTATTTGTTTCATTGACTGAGCATGTTCCCTCAATCTGTACCTTTTCCTATACATATTCCTCAACCATCTTGGTGTTGTCCATATATATTCCTTCTCCCACTAATGTAAAGGGGCTCTGTAGGAATCCTCTGTGAGTATGGGTAGGGGTATGAGAGTATTTACTTTGACTTTTGTGTGTGTGTGTGTGTGTGTGTGTGTTTAGTTTCATTGTGCCTTTTGTTTTGAGAAAACATCTGTGGAGTTTGTAAGTAATGATTTGCAGTAGAAGTTGATTCCAAATGAGCTTTGAAACAGCATGATCATTTCAATAGCACATGGTTTCTATTATGTATATTCATCACTCACTCTACTAGGTCTCATTTCTACTTCTTAGGACCTCTCCTTCCCTTGAAAGTCCAACTCAAGGGCCCCTACCTACAAAAAGGACCTTTCCTGATTCCTTCAGCCATCAGTTCTCTTTTGACCTCAACAAAATCAGTTTTTATGTTTTGTACATTTTTAGATTTACTTATCTGTGTATTTATGTATATACTTGTGTATGCATACATATACTGATGTATAAATAAATATATAAACATAAACACATGTCTGCAATAATGCACATTATACTATGTGTATTTATAATTACACCATAGTACAGACATGTGTATATATGTATGCACTCACATATGTATATATGTATATGTGTATGTATAGATGCATATAAACACATATAAATACAAAATACATATACATTTAAACATACCCACATGCATATACTTATATTTACATGCAGATACATGCCTGTACATGAATAATCACATATAAATGTATATATACACACATATATGTATATTTGTGTATGTGTGTATGTGTGTGTGTGTGTGCAAAGTGATTTCTCTCCAGAATAATATAAGCTCTTTGAAGACAGACACAATCTTTGTATTCTCAAAACCTAGCAGTATGGCTAATACATAATAGGAACTTAATAAATGTTGACTGAATTCTAAACTTAGAATACAATTTTACTGTGGTTAAAAAAATCCATCATTAGTAAGTGCCCTTCTGGTGGTAAATCTCTTGGAAAATAGCTTTTCTGATCTTCTGAAAATAGACTTTTACTTCAGAAAACGGACCTATACTTCGTTAACAGATCCACTGTAGTAGGGCTTACCGAGCATATTCCCACCTGACAAATAAAGGTCACCCATTACTTATTCAAAATTTGTGATTCTAATAATTTTTGATTCTTCCAATCTTGGAAGAATAGCCAAAAGATTGAAATTGCCTCCGCGTAACTGTCATTTTAAGCATGCAAGGAAAACAAATCATTTCAGTAATACTTTGAATATTTTGGTCCACCATAACAATAGTCTATAGTGACCTTGGTTTTCTGAAGTCAATTGCTTAAAGTATCCTGAAATAAGTTTGATTGCAGAATTTACATCATCTTCCTTGAGGGATTGGGTTTGGGATAGCCAATGAATGGTGTAAATTGAACCTGCTTCGCAACACCAGCCTGGAATTCTTTCAGCATCTGATCATCTGATGAATTGCTATGTTCCTACCTATTTCCCTTTCTCCCCTAGCTTCCAAAAAATGTCTAATGGCATAGCTCTTGAAAGGAGCTAATACTTCTGCAAAGTGCAGCAAGTACTTTGGAATTCTGAATCAGGGCTAGTAAAGTAGAGTTATAAAATAAGATTAGAGGAAATTTGTCAAAAAAAACTAAGCAAAGCATAGTTTTTTAAGTGTTAACAGATGGATTTGTGTTTACTAGGTCAGCAATCGAAAGATGAAAAGGGATGATTCACTGAGGGAGAATGAAGACATGCAGATGTTTTAGGGGATGCTGAAAGTATGAAACAGAGGGGAGTTTGGGATTAACTAGAGCAAAGGAAAATTGGCTGAGGCAATTTATTAGAGCAGAATGAGTTATAAAGGTTTAAAAAAAGTAGATTCACATTAAAAAGGAAGGAAGCACCCGATTGTCCCTCTTGTCATCAAACTGTATGTCAAAATTTGAAGAACATGACTGATTTAATAACTGTCTCAATACATCATAATTAGGTAGGGAAAAAAGTCTTCAAAGTGGGCTCGATAGAATAATGTGATAGTCCAGTGTCCATAGCATTTTGCATGGAAACGTCTTTAAGGACTTAAACAATGTTTAGTTCTTATTCCATTCCCTTAAGGTACTGGGATATGTGTGGCTGACAAGGGAGGAAACTGAGCTGTGGAGAGACTTGCTCTAGGTCACTTAGCAAATCAGTATCATTGTCAAGGCAGGACTTAGAAATCAAGAATTCCTGTCAACCTGTCTCTTTTTCAGACCTCTAGACCACACTATTTTTGACTGACAAAATCATCCTTCTCAGACAGAGATTTGGATAGCACTCAATTTGCTTGAATAGTTAGCTTAAAAAAGGCAGTCTATTGAACTTGAATAGCAGCAGACTATAATCTTTGCTGATTGGCTGAAATTCTACTTTGCCTAAGAAAGCTTTTACTAATTAAATCCTTTGTGACCTGATGGTATATTTTTCAGTTGAATTTGAGCAAGGTATGTTTTATTATAGAAGCTAGAAGTGTGCAAAAATCACCCCTACTTATTCCTGGTGTTTGTGGATTATTTTGAAGATAGTCACACTACCTATTTGTCAATCAAAGCCATTGAATGCCTACTAGGTGCAAAGCTCAAGGTAGGATATTTGAATATATAAATCAATTTGTGGTAAGAATGATGTAACTATTTCTTCAAAGATACAGATCACAGATCATCTATGCCTGCCTGTCCTGTGTAAGCCAATGATGACTTAGTGTATAAATTGGTTGTCTTGGAGTCAAGAAGACCTGGATTCAGTCCTGTCTCTGACACACTGACTATATAACCTGGCTAAGGCACTTAATCTCTCAGGTCCTCAAACAGCCAAGATAAGATGGAAAACATATATTGGACCAACCAAATCTTTTCTCCTCTGGTAACAATCTGTATATAACTGATGTAAATAAAAGTAAATAAAGTTCATTAGAGAAAGTTTCCTGAAACAATTAGAATTTGACATCCTGGATAATAACCAAGCTCTGTAGGTTATCAGTAGATACTTTGGAAAGTTGATTTCATCTCCCAGGGCCTCAGTTTCTTCATCTGTAAAATGAGGGAATAACCATCAAAGTCCAGCTCTAAATTCTAAGAATGCAATTTTTTTTGTAAAATGCTACATGTATTTAATCTATATGTATAATTATATATGTGCATAAGCATATTTGTCTATTTACATGTTTTAAAACTTAGATTCCTATAATCATCAATTAATCAGCAAGTATTTATTAAGCACCTACTGTATGCACTACACTCACTTCTATCGACTGTATTCACAAGATGCCCAGTCTCAAAAATTTTCCTCTATCTTTATATAATTTTTTTGTAATATACCCAATTATGAGAAAGAGCAAGTTCATTCCCCTTATTCCTCATTTCTTCCCCTCAAATTTTTTTCTTTCTTAAAAATAAAAGCATTGAAAGAAACCACTGCCAGTTCTTGTTTTTGTCTTTGTTTACTTTCTATGTGACCCTTGAAGCCAGTGGGATTTTTAAAGAAGCTCCTGTTTCTTTTCCCCATCATCTTTTAGCTTCTTACAATTACTCAAATGTGTTTACCTATATAGATTACTCTTTTTCCTGTTTGCATTTCAAAGATTAATTATAGTTCTGGTCTTTTTATCAAATATTCTTGAAGTGTTCTATTAAATATTTTTCTGATGTAGGATTATAAATGGTTTTGTAGGATGCTATTTTTGGTTATAAATCCTCATGACATTTGTATATCCTTTTAATTTGGACTTTCAGGAAATTAGTGTTGAATTCTTCCAATTTTTATTTTTCCTTCTAATTTTAAAAGATTTGGAAATTTTGTTATGTAATTTTTTGAATTAAAAATCCAAAAGTTTTTTTTTTTAAAGCTTAAAATTGATCTAAGACTTCTGGGACATCCTGTATTGTGTCCATATGTCTAGCACTGTGAATAGAGTGTTCATGCTGGAGTTAGGAAGACTCATCTTCCTGAGTTCAAATTCAGTCTCAGTATCAGATACTTTTATGTGTCCCTAGTTCAGTCATTTAACCTAATTTACTTCAATTTCCTTAACTATAAAATAAGTTGGAGAAGGAATCACAGACTAGTACAGTATCTTTGCCAAGAAAGCCTCAAATGGCATCATGAAAAGTCAGACATGACAAAAACAACTGAACATCGATGATTCTTAAATTATCTTTCAACATGTTTCCACATTA